>NC_056594.1:20888511-20898511 GCF_018340385.1 Cyprinus carpio | reverse complement strand
TGCAATTCAATTGAATTATGATTTTAAAATAAGCATTAAATAATTTGTGTGTGTGTGTGTGTGTGTGTGTGTGTGCGTGTGTGTGTGTGTGTGTGTGTGTGTGTGTGTGTGTGTGTGTGTGTGTGTGTGTGAGTGTATCTTTATAATCAGTCATTTGCATTCCAGGGTTTTTCTTTAAGTGGAAGAAAAACATATTTTACTCTCATTTTAGACATTTTAGAATCAGACTGAAGAGAAATGATATATAATATTAGATATATACATATATATGTATATCTATATGAATTTCAAAAAAGAAGACAGAGAGAGAAAGAGTGAAGGGAGGCTGCTAAAGACAGTTCAACATTACAAACATGAATACAAAGCTCCAGCAGGTAAAAAAAAAATCATCATATAGTCTAGAATATTTAGCAATTTGTCACACTTTAATTCTTGTAATTAAGTATATTTCCCATTATAATCACTTGATACTAGTAAACTATAACACATCATATTTTATTAAAACCATATTAATAGTAGGCCTATAAATAGTTTAAAAAGTAGTATAAATGTTCTAAATTAGTTGTTTATTAGTATATAATATAGATTTATTCTGTAAAATATTACGGTAAATTAAATGTGTAATACTTATAGGGGGGAGTGGGGTAAGATTAGCCAATTTTTATTCTTGTGGTCCTCAAGATAAGAGAAAATGGTGCAGAAGTACAATGAAAGTAACTATCCTATCCCAATGAAAGTATTCCTATAATTTTAAATGATCATAATGTATCTATCACAAAGGTTCTAAAAATATGGTTTCTTATTAAAAAAGTGTTCCCATGGCTCAGTTTGCCCCGGGTTTGGGGTAAGTTGACCCGAGTCGAGTCAGTGCACCATCTGGGTGTAAAACGACCATCTGACCAAATCTGATTCAAACCCATGTGAAATAAATAATCATTTAAAAAGAAATTAAAAATTTCCTTTTACAGACAGTCATAAAAGCTACTAAATTAAGTTTGAATTTCAATATTTAATTGTTTGCATTTCTGAAACAATATGTTTAACACCAAAGTTGAAGCCTTCCTAAAAACAGACTAAACAGAGAGTTTGTTGTCCATTAGTGATTACGGGCGGAAAGATATTTTTATTTGTTTTCATAGCAATATCTGGCAACACTGCCAGCACTTAAACTGATAGTAATCAAAAGAGCCCACAGACATGTTATTGCTGACAGGAGACCACATCCGGTAAGACAAAAAAAAACACACATCATGATATTATCTGTCAGAAACGATATCAAAACAGCAGCATATAACACTAGTGCAGAGATCTGTAGAACAAGTATGTTACATCTATGCTGTTTCATACTGTAGTTACATTTTCACAAAGTCATGCCAAAACATTCATAGGGGCACTATACAGTTATCATCTATATAGCAATGGTTATTACTGGAAACTATAACAGTAATAAGCCTATGTATTGCTGAATGAATAATTAACAACTGATAAAATGAAATACTCCGAACCTAAAGTAATGGTGCAGTGTGATATCATTTAACAATCCTCATTCCTCCAAAACAGAGAAAACATCTTTCACAAACATCTCTTTAAAGTGTTTAGTGTGTATAATGAGTGGGTTATTATAGCACAGTTCTCACCCAGACCTCACTAATCTTCACACCCCGGCTACAGCCGTGGTGCCTTCCGTTCCCCTCGGTGTGTTTCTCCTTTTCACAGTCTGGCAGAAATGATGCGTGGTTCCAAAACACATGGTCACATGACAGTAAAAGTGTACAGATGACAAGATACAGGGGGTGGCTCAACTGACCCCACTCTCCCCTACTTCCACCGAAGATGACGCAGAAGCAGGCTCAGAGAGTGAGGGAGAGCCCACTCTTATCAAAACATCTACAGTAACATCAATTATTACAGTTACAATTATTATAGTGTGTTATCTTCTCTTTTGATTGTATATTTGTAACAACTGGATCATTTGTATTAACAAGCACCCACCCTCCTTGTGCCCCCTTTTTTTTCTGGTTTGGGCCACTCCCCTCAAAATGTCTGTGCACGCCCCTGCTCACACATATTAAATGACATCAAATCAAAACTCGTGTCGGACACTGTAAATCGATGCGAAGATTGACAGATAGACGTGTGTGTGTGTGTGTGTGTGTGTGTGTGTGTGTGTGTGTGTGTGTGTGTGTGTGTGTGTTCTGTATATGGTTATATAACTGCTGATGGATGATGCTGCTCCGGATATGAGCGAAATCGCATCACGTGAGCGCGCGCGAGCGGAGGACACTCACCAAATAACCTTGCGCGCGCCCCGTGCGCTCAATCCGCCGCCGATCGATGAGTGATCGGAACGATCGGGCACGCGCGCGCGATCCGTTAAATGACCTCAACGAGGGCGACCCGCGCGGACACCGACACTCCTCGCTGAGACCCATTATCTCATTGAGCTCTTTGCACCCGTTCACCTTTAACGCAGCAGCAGCATCGTCAGATTGTCCTTTAACACATTAGGGCCTGATGTGTCCACACGCGCACACAGACGCATTGCGCAACGCGTTCCGGTTAAAATGAGTGAAATAGCGGCGGTGCGCGCATCACCGGAATAACGCGACGCACGTTAAATCGAGTGCCTTATATATAACACACAAACCGGCGAACACTCACCCCAGCTGCTCGCCGTTCTACCGAGCAGCTCGTGCGTCCGCGGGTTCCAGAAGAATTCCTTCCATTCCCCGGTTTCCTTCTTCTCGTCCTCTTTGGCCATGTCTCCGGTGCGCGCCGCCTTTATAACCGCTTGGAATAAGCGCAGTGAAACGGCTCGTGCTGGTGGATGCGAGCGGACGCGTTTCTGCTGCTCGGTGGGTCGGTTTTGCTCGCTCTTCCCGTTTGAGAACTGAGCGGAGTGCCGCAGCGCGCGCACTAATCCAGAGATACTGCGGTAAAAACGCGCTGAGCGCACGCGCACCCGGTAATACCCCTCCCCTCCCCAATCTTCTTCAGAAGAACAGAAGCTTCGAAATCCTCCTCCCTCCCCCACCACACACACACACGCTCCATCAGCAGCTCTCCAGCCAATCGCATCTCTCTCCTCTCTTGAGGCCACGCCCCTCTGTGGTCCAGAGTCTCTGCGCGACGCTCAGGTGATGCTCGAGTTCATTTATTCGCGCTAATCGATCGCATGTTGATGCGCGTGTAGCTGCGAGGAGGTGAGCGCGTCTCGCAGCTGTCAGTCTCTGTGTTTGCGTTCCCGCTTCCCTCTGTTTCATCGACATTAAAAATAACAGAACATCATGTACAGACAAAGCAGACGCGGGCCAGACTGCTGTCATTATCAATATAACAACAGCTCATACGTTTCTGAACAAAAGAATACAGTGCTGTTTGAAACACCACAAAGTAAATTTACAATGTTACCAAAGAATAAACATTAATAAATCATTGTAAATCAAGTTTTGATGTCTAGTGGGCCATCCATCATTTGCATTAAGTCTAAATAGGCTATTATAAGATTGGAAATGTGTTTTTGAAATATAATATATATTGTGTATATATATTTCAAAAATATATTTCATTGAGCTTGATTGTTTAAGGGTTATTGAGGGATGTTATTGAATTTTTGTGTTTTCTTTGCATGTACCTCTGTATGTTAATTCTTTTATTTAGTTTTACTATTTTGTACAGCACCTTGGGCAACAGTAGTTTTATTAATGTGTGCTTTATAAGTAAAACAAACAGAAACATGCATCATATTTCATATGAAAAGTTTCCTGGGAAATGTCAATGCTGTGGCACACAGATAAAGAATGAGCACGTTTGTATGTATACAGTTCATTGATTTCTGTAGCAGTGTTACATGTCAGATATAAACGTCCGGCAGTTTTTGATAACTGAGTTTGTTATTTAGAATGTTTAGAAGTTGTGAAAAGTGTGATCGTGTGTATTTAGTATGTAATTGTGTAATTGCTTTGTGCTTAAATATAAATCTATTGATCTAGGATTGTTGTGTCATCACCGGCTGTGGCCCAGGTGGCGTTGGTTGTGCTCCACCTCCTAAATATTTCACCAGCAAGCCATCTGTACAACAACAATTCAACTATAGCTAGCCGAGGCATAATGATATTGGAACATAATAGCAAAGACCCTAAAGCTATATGCTAATGTAAATAATGTTAAATGACATGAGAAGTCCCACTGTGAAATTACTGTGAAAGTCATGCAGTTATTAACCTGGAATATACTGTAATTTCACACTAAAAATTTTAACAGTGACACTCAAAATAAAGGTACAAAAGCTGTCACTTGGCCAGTACCTTTACAAAAGGCACACCTTTGTACCTACATATTACCTAAAAGGTACAAAAGTGTTCCCTTTGAAAAGGTTCCGCCCCAGTGACAGCTTTTGTACCTTTATTTTCCGAGAGTGTATGTTAAGTTATGTTTGGCTCGCAACAAAGCCTCGTTTAGTTAGATTGCATGATTTTTTTTTCTAACATACGTTTATCTTGCTGTTTTTTTCTCTTCCTCTGTTTTCTCTTTTTTCTCTTTTTCTTTTCCCTGCATCAGAAGGATGTGTCCTTTTTTCGTGACATTTATGACAGTTTTGCTGCAATGCTGCAAACTGATCAGCTTCAGTAATCACAGCCTGACTGCAGCTCATTAACAATATTGTGTTGGGTTTTTCCCCTTTTAATAAAGTGCTTTTGTATAACTATATGGAAGCCCGTTTCCGCCACTGAATAAAAAATAAAACAAGGTATTGCGTTATTTTTATCTCGCAATTCTGACTTTATAACTCGCAACTGTTAAAAAGTCAGTATAACTTTGCTATAAGTTATAGAATTGCGAGTTTATATCACACAGTATCACACACACAAAAAGTCAGAATTGTGAGATAAAAAGCCGAAATACCTTGTTTTGTTTTTTATTCAGTGGCGGAAACAGGCTTCCACATAACTACCATTGTCCATTGATGTAAAAAAGAAAAAGAAAATAAATCAAGTTGTTATTTCATGTGCACTTGGGGGCCCTCTGGTGGCCACAGGGGCCCTGAACAGCCGCCTAGTTCACTTCTGCCTTGGCCCAGCTGTGGATATACAGATAGTATGAGTAAGTTTTATCACAGCTGTCACAGTTGGGACACATTGTTGCAACCGTCCCAACTTACCACAACACTGATGTAAAAGCTTGCTATAACATTACAACATTGTAATTTTATGGATTAATAAAGAACCCCTTCTGAATGTTTCTGTTTGTATACCGTTTTGAACGCGGTTTGATATGTTGCTGTCTGTTAATATGCTGTTTTTATCTATATAGTAAATGAAAAGTATTCCAACTTTGAGTCTGTGTCATTTATATGCTATTAAAACGTTTCTAAAATAGTTATGGACAAGTTAAATTGCTGCATGGTTATATAATTAAACATTAAAGCAAATTGTCTTTATTCGTTAATATAACACAACTCAGGGGACCTACATATTAAGCATCTTTCAACTAGAACACCCCGTCCTGACAGAACAACGTTATGCACATAAAATATTGATGCGTTATTATAATTACTTTTTGTTACGCTTTATTGACAGGTGGGAAGATATGCATTTATAATGTTTAATGTGTTTTTTATAAGTTCTTGTGTTTAATACTTATGTTTACATACGCAAAGAACTACACTGCTTAGAAACTAATAAAATATTTTTTATTTTAAACCATCAAAATCAAAATGCGCTCATTTGAAATAGTCGCTAGGTGGCAGTGTGAACTCGTATCGCTAACTTGATTTTGTTTTATTTTGCTCATCGGTTCAAATGTAATACTGAGCCTGATATGAATTAGCTGCAGTTTGATTTTAAGGTCTAAATGTCTGTGCTTCGGTTAATCTCTTAATTTATAAGTAAAGTTTGTCAAAATTACGAATCGTACTAAAGCGAAGGAAAGTCTCATGAATAATAATTGCGTCCAGCCGTAATTGATTGGCTGCGTCCGACCTGATTAATATTCATGAGCCCCGCCCTTCGCCATAGTAGGATTCAGTCGCAGGCGTGGAGGCGGAACTTCCGGGTGACGGAAAGTTGTCAACAGTTTCGCAGGAGGAGAATTAATCTGTAAATCTGAAAATCTGAGTTCATTACTGTCTCTTTAAAGAAGATCCAGGCAGAAATGCCGCGGCGTTTCGGCGACTGTAGCCGCGGATCCGGTGGAGTTCGTGTGATTTGTACATTATCTGATGCGAACTGATGGAGAATAAACAAACTTCTCGGGTGTGGATGATCAATCTCAAATCAGTCTCCTGGAATCTAAAGGGGTTTTAATGTCTGTTTTCAGTTTAACGGAATATTCTCTCTCCCCCAAGGGTTCGAGGTTTGGACGCAACATGTAAACTGAGTCTTTAGTGTGTTAAAGGTCACAAAATCATGGGATTACAGACTGAACTTTGGGTTTAATTCGCATTTTTTGGAGTGTGGGGGGCGGGCTCAGGTTCAGTCCAGATCCCGATATCTGCTCTGAACAGGTTTCCCTGACTGTGTTGGTTCTTTGAGATTGAACTGCTCTGATTCCTGTCATCTGCTTGACCTGGTGCGGGTGAATTTGCTGTAAGTAACGTTAAATATCAGGTTTCGGTGTTGCGCAACGCTTCTGGGTATTTGCTTCAATCGATATAGAGAAGTGCGCATGCGCGAGCTAGTGATGCTGAGCGGGTGGGATTCTGCTGTGAATCTGTGAAATCAAATCTGATTACTGTTTTAATTCCAATCCTGATAGCACTCGTCCATCACAGAGACGTCTGTTAGACGTGTTTTTAGTGTTTGCTCATCTGCAATACATCTATAGGACGTTTCCTATCAGATGTCGAATAGACGTTTAGAAGATGTATTTTAGATGTTCATGATTTAAAACTGACATCTTAAAGACATCTGTCAGATGTTTGTACACAGCAGACGCTTTCCAGATGAAGAGATCTTTAACAGACATCTTGCATACGAACGTGTGTCAGTTTTAAATCATAAACATCTTAAATGCATCTTCTAAACATCTATTTGACATCTGATAGGAAACGTCCTTTAGACGTATAGCAGACGACCAAACACTCTAAAGATTACATCTTGCAGATGTAAATGCAGTGTCAAATAGAAGTAAGTTGCTGACTATTTTTTAGCTTTTTCCATTTGCTCTAGTCTTAATTTGAAGTTAAATGCATGATCTGGTTTTATTTTGAATCAAATGAGCAATACAAGTTTTCCACTGTAAGTGTTTTTAGCTTTTGCACAGAATTGCTGAACTTTTTCTCCT
Source organism: Cyprinus carpio (assembly GCF_018340385.1). NCBI lineage: Eukaryota > Metazoa > Chordata > Actinopteri > Cypriniformes > Cyprinidae > Cyprinus > Cyprinus carpio. The sequence goes on along the minus strand of NC_056594.1, from coordinate 20,891,227 downwards.
GCTTCAGTTTTAATTTGAGGTTAAAAGCATGATCATTTTCCAAAACTGTAACATTTAGTTTAATTCTATTAAGGTTTTCCTCTTGTTTGAGCAATCTTGCTCTAGTTTTAATTGAAGTTAAATGCATGATTCACTTTTAATTTGAACCAAACAAGCAGTCAGGACTGTAACTCCAGGCATTGAGATTGAGTTTGATTCTTTGCAGGTTCTGCTCTTAAAGTTGCTGAGATTCACGTCACCATTTGGGGTTTTAACATACAGATCTCTGCTACAGACGCTAAAGGAACGTTGACGGAAACAGAACTTCTTGTTTTTGGAGTTACCAAACTTGTCCTGCAGCCCTAAAATGATGTCCTGACACGTTCAGGCCTTGAGTTGCGGCAAGAAACCATGTAAATGCCCTAATTATGGTGCTTTTTTCTTAACCACTCTCTTGGATTGGCGGTTTGATCTTGAAAAAATCAAATCTGTGCATGCATGGCAATAAGGAGTCTCTGAATTGTGTCCTGAGCTGTGAACGCACATACTGCACGACTGCCAGAGCAAAACAGCCAACAGAGCCGAGACTTGCGCAACCGCTGGGCAGAGAAACTGCTCTTGTTACTGTACTGGCTGCAGTTACACTCGGAACAGCCACAGGGAGAAAGAGGACAGAGCCAAGTGCAATGGAATAAATTTGTTTAAGTTTTAGTTTTTGACAGATTTTTACCTGCGAGTTCACCTGAGGACAAAGAATATGATTTATCTTATCCAGATTGACCCGAGAGACTGAGCGGAAGACAACCAGTCTCGCTTTTAAATGGTTAGGACATTAGTTTCTTAAAGCTTTTTGCTGTTTGCTTTCTACTGCAAAATAATGAATAAAGATTTATTTGGAGTTTGGAGCACCCAGGGATAAAGTCATACCGCTCGCACACACTCAGTCCAGAATGAGTGGCGGAAAGAAACGAAGCGGTTTTCAAATCACCAGCGTCACGTCGGACTACAATCAGGGTTCTGGAGAAAACCATCCGGAGGAGCTAGGAACTCAAAAAGCCACGCCCCCTTCTGCCAGATCCCCCGCCCATGGGAGGAGCCCCAGAAGCCAGACTGCATCGCCCACTCAAATCCTATCCAATGGGTTGTCCCTGCGCAAAAACCCCGCCTTCCAGATGCAACAGAGCTCCAGTCAGCCGACCACGCCCGTCACGGTTAGGAAGCAGAGCTCGCTGGATGCCGCCGGGGCGTCCCGGTTTCGCGTCGTGCGTTTGGATCAAGGACCGGGCGAGCCGTATAAACGCGGCCGTTGGACGTGTGTGGATGTGATGGAGAGGGAAGCCGAGGAGCGGGGTCTCCGCCGTGTGCTTGACAGCATGAGACACGCCCACTCGTTGGAGTCCTTAGAGACGGTCGGGCTGGGCGGAGCCGAAGGAGCGGTAGGCGGAGCCAGACTCAAACCATTGGGCGTGCACTTAGGTCACTTGGTACACTCACAGGGCACCACCCACCTACTGACCCAATGCCGAACAGACTCCGCCCACAGCGGCCCACCCTCACCCACACACGTCCAGTACGACACGCAGCCAATCATGTCGCCGAACACGCCCCGGACACGCAACATACCCGCCCCACTGCGGCTCGACATGGACGCCGTCGGAAAGGTGAGCAATCTCACACTCATCTGATTCATTCATCCATTTCTTACTCAAAGTCTCGCGTACATTTTCTCTTTGTAGCTTCGGACCACCCGCTCACAGCCGGTGTCTCCCAGACCGCACCTGGGTCGGGACAGTCCCTTCCATCCCGCACTGACGCCCATCCAGACGCCGTCCGCCCTCGCGCTGGCGCAGTCCATGTTCGGAATGGAACGAGCGTTTGAGTTCATGGGAGACGACGGGTGAGACGAGTCTTTAGAACGACACGTGTGATCATGCTTTGGTTCTGTATGTCGCTGTAACTATATCGATAACTGTACATTTGAATAATTATTCTAACTCTGAGAATGGTGTGGCTGCTAATATAGTTATCGTTATAGTTATCTTTATGGGTATTCTCTGTTGGTGTGGCTGGTAATATAGTTTTCATTATAGTTCAAGTCACGTTTATTTGTGTAGTGCTTTGTGTTAAAGCAGCTTTACAGTGTTAAACTGGAAAAATGCGTGCTGATAATGCAGGACTACAATAGAAAACAGTCAGTTTGTCAGTTAAAGTCCGTTCATTGATGATTCAGTGATGTCATCATCCAGCTCAGTTCAGTTCTATTCAAATAGTGTCTGTGCAATCAAGTCGACAATGTTGCCAGAAATTAAGCGTCCCCAACTAAGCAAGCCAAAGGTGACTGGCAAGGAACCAAAACTCTATCGGTGACAGAAATGGAGAAAAAACCTTGGGAGAAACCAGGCTCAGTCTCTGGCCAGACGAAACCAGCATGGTGTGGTTTAATTCCAGCCTGCAACACAGGTCAGATAGCTTACTTTATAGGAATCATCCATTGGTGTGAATGAGTCTTAAAGTGCCCCATTATACTGTTTGAAAGGTTCATAATTTGGTTTTGGTCCCCAACAACAGGTTTACATGCATGCAAGGTCAACAAACACTTTAATTTTCTTATAATATGCATTTAATTTTACGTTATTTCTCAAGGACTCTCAAACGATTCGTTCGAAGATTCATCTTTCCAAGCCCCTCCTTTGCACAATGGTACTCTGCTCTGATTGGTCCGTTAACCCAGTCTGTT
>NC_056594.1:20848511-20883511 GCF_018340385.1 Cyprinus carpio | reverse complement strand
TTTCAGTTTAACTTTTTATGTATTTTCCAGTTAGCAATTAAATTTATTTCAGTTATTTGCCAAGGCAACATTTCTATTTTTTTTTACTTAAATTTAAAGTTCTTCATCTAAAATAATTTCAGCTTTTGTTAATTTTAGTTAATGATAATAAACCTGAGTGCATCGCTGTTTTGAACTCTGTTTTAGCTTTATTTAATGCATGAATTATGAAATTTAAGCACTATTTTTTAAATATTAATATTTAGATTTAATTTATTTTTAATCAGTTTTTATTTATTTCCAGTTAATAATTTTAGTGTTTAAACTCATTTTAGTTAGTTGCCAAGAAAACATTTCTAAGTTAAAAAATAAGTGCATAACTGTATTTTTTTGTTTGTTTGTTTGTTTTTATTTATTTTAGTTTAGCTTTATTACTTGTATGTTTTTGCATCACTAATTACATTTTTATTTAATTATTTTAAGGTTTATATGCAGTAATTAATTTTAGCTTGGACTTTGACAATTTATTTCAGTTATTTGCCAAGGCAACATTTCTAATTTTCATCTGTTTTGGAGTTTTTCCATCTAATATTTATATTTAATATAATTTCAGCTTTATTTCAATTAACAAAAAATGTTTAAATAGTTTTAGCTTTAATTTTAGTTAATAATAACCATATGATTTTAACTAATATTGTTTTATTATTTGAATGTAGCATGCAGTTTAATGCCCCACCCTGATTAAGATTTTGTTTTGTTTTGTTTTTTGCCAGATAAATGTTTTTTAATAGTTGTATAGTCTAAAAGATACTGCTCACTTAAATAGTTTTAGTGTAGGTAGTCACTGTTTGTTAGTAGCTTGTAGTGTAGTTAAGCAACTTTTTTGAATTGCTTTCAATGATGAGGATCCAGCATCTGAAAATGACTGTTCACTCTGCTCCACAGTAAAGCTCGCTCTTGTTCTGATGTGCAGCGCTATGACTGTTTCAAGGCGGTGAATGAGTCAGATCCTGCCCGAATGTTTCTGAAAGGAGTCAGAGGAAACAATTACATGATGTCTCTTCCTGGCGGCGCGTGAAGTCGACCGCGTGCACGATTGAGCTACCTTTCCACGTGTGGTTTTTTTTGACCTGCTGATTATCCACCATGTTTGTCAACGTACGCAAGATGGTGTCCATTTTTGAAAGCAAAAAACAGCCTCGTCCGTTGTCACTCCCTCCATGTGAACAAACACAAAGAGAGAATGAGAACACAGCACAGACTGGAGCTTCACCTGCCTCTGAGCCACACCCCTCCTCGCTGAGCCCCGCCCCTTCATCTGTGATTCACAGGCCACGCCTCCATGCAGGAGAACGAGTGAGAGACACCGGTGGAGTTCGAAGGGTTCGTGATTCCTGGCCAACGGGGAAGCTCGATTACTATCCGAGGGCTGGCCGCTTGGCGGTTTCCATGGAAACCAAAGAGCCAATCAGCAGCAAGCGCTTGCCACATACAATGTCCAAAAACACACTTTCTAGCCTCAGAACGCCATCGATCCCGAAACGAGACGGAATGTGTTCATCCAAACCCACCTTCAGCCCAAAGACGCTCTCCTGCACAGAAACACATAGAGCTCCACCTGCTGGTCAGACTCAAACACAGCGCTCAGGAAATAATCTCAGATCGTCCTCCAAGTCTAGCTCGTGTTGTGTTAGCGATCAGACATGTCAGAATCCTGTGAATTCCTCTGTGAAAGTGGAAATGGGTGGGGCTTATACTCACAAACAGAGGCCCCGCCCATCTGACTCCACCCTCCTTTCCCTTCTGCTGTTCTTCCACAGGTAACTGGGTCAGTCTGGGTCTGCAGTATGTTCAGTCTGTGTGTAATTGTGTTGGTTGAGGTTTTCATTCATTCTTTCTTTGGGTGGTTTATGATGCGGTTGTGGACGCTGAGAGCGTCTCATGAGGGTTTCTGTTATGAGAACCATGTGCTGCCCAGCACATTCAGAACAATAGCATCAGTGTTGCACACATACAGCGGGTCGTCATGAAGACCTGTGTGTGCTGTACTGCTGTTTAAGACAAGTAGCACGGTTACTAGAGCTAAGCAGAGTAAAGAAAGCACTGCAGCATTTGTGCTCCAGACAACAAATCATGTGTGTTGTTGAGTGTGCTGTTACTGTACTTAAGTGATCAGATGCACCATTTTTACTTGCTAGACGAGAAAACAATCAAAGAAATACCACAGATGCACACTGAAGGAGGAACCCAAGAAACTGCCTGATAACTGCCTAGAAGCAGCCTAACAACCCAATAATCCACGGTCTATAAAGACTAGAAAAAGTTTAGAGACAGAATAAAAACTACCTAGTATCAGCTTAGAAGCTCCCTAGATACAGCATAGCAACTTACTAGAAATAGCAGAGAAACTGCTTAGAAAGCACCTAAAAACCTTCGGCGCTGATATACAGCACCATTGCGCTACAGGCGTCCCGAGTTCGAATCCCGACTTGAGGACCGTTCCCGATCCCGCTCCCCTGTCTCTCTCCCACTTCACTTTCTGTCATCTCTGATCTATCGTGTCATAATAAAGGCTAAAATACCAAAAAATGGCTTTAAAAAAGAAACAGCATAGCAGCTAGTCTAGAAACTACCTAGAAACAGCATAGCAACGACTTTGAAAAACCCTATAAACTACCATTAAATGGCCTAGAAAGAGCCTATTAACTGGCTAGAAAGTATATAGAAAAAGTAAATAAACTGCTTAGAAACAACCTGTAAAAAGCCTGGTAACTGCCCTAAAACTACCTAGTAACAGCTTAAGGTCAGAGTATATTTTGGGGTCTGTGTACAGTGCGAGTGACACAGATTTTGTCACCAGAAGAGTATGTGCACTATCCGATTTTTGTAACTGTGTACTTTATACGCGCAGGTCACGCATGCGCATTGACTTGGTTCTGCACTAATCAGTTGTTCCACAAGGTGGCAGCACTGGCCCACGCCGTTGTTTCACAGAAGAAAATGAAACTAAGAGACAGAACATTTGGAGAGCCGCAAATTTAGTTTAAAAGAGTACAAAGATATTTTTATTGGCAATGACTTATGGAGAAAAATACAGCAGACGCTGGACAAAGATGAAGCTTTTGAATATACTCTGAATGGCTGTGTGTTCGACTGTATGCGTACGTGTAAAAAAAACTAAAGTTTATTTTGGGCTTTAGAAAATACCTAGAAACAGCATAGTAATAGGCCCGTCGCGATAATTAAATAACGTCTAATCACGATTATTTGATCTAACCAACCGCGATTATTGTGCTCTTCATCGTGCTTTTCAACCAAGATGATATATTCCCATTATAACACTTGATGTGTAGATAAAGGTCTGGGGATTTGCATAAAATGACATCTTGCTGGAGTTCATTACTTCCTCATTTCTCTTCTCTGTGTTTGTACCGTGTGCTGCGACTCCATGTTGCTTCAAGTGGACCATTCTGCACCCTAGATGTGCATAAGAGCTATGCGCCGCTCTGTTTGAAGCGTTTCACATTATCAAAGTTTTGCACACAGAAGTATTATTAAAAGCCTTTCTTTTTCTCATGATTTCTATATTTACCATACTGGTAAAAAAAAAAATGTATAGCCTGAATGCACTGTAAGTCGCTTTGGATAAAAGCGTCTGCTAAAATGCATAAATGTAAATATGTTCTAGAAACACCACCTTTAAACAGCCTAGAAACCACCGAGAAGCAGTCCTTACATCTTGGTGGTAATGATTGTGGTTGAAAAGTTTCAGTTGATTGAGTAAATTGTCGGTTTGTGTGGAAAACCCTGTGCATTTGATGATGAAGATGATTAATAAAAGATAATTTCTGTTCATTTCTATTACAGCGGAACTAACAGCAGCATGATCGCCATCGACAACAAGATAGAGCAAGCCATGGTGAGATCGCGCACAATCATAATAATATTCATAGAAATACAGATATCGTCTTTGTCTAGCCAAACTTTATTGTGTGTGTTGTAAAATATTTTCTATATATTTTAAGTTTGAAGGCTTTTTTATGTGACTGTTGTAATGTGTTGCGTATGGAAGCCACTAAATAAAAAATAAAACAAGGTAATTGCAACTTTTTATCTCAGAGTTCATATGTTGCAATTTTGAGAAAAAAAAAGAAAGTCAGAACAGCGAGATAAAAAGTCACAAATACCTTGTTTTATTTTTTATTCAGTGGTGGAAACGGGCTTCCATAGTTGCGTGTGAGTGTATTCAGAATACAATGTGCAGTTTAAGCAGTAGATCATGGCGCTCGCGACACCAGGGTCACAGGTTCGATTCCAAGTGAATGCATGTGCTGATGAGATGTTATTATGTGTCTGCAGGACCTGGTGAAGTCGCACCTGATGCTGGCGGTTCGAGAGGAGGTGGAGGTGCTGAGAGAGCAGATCAAAGAGCTGTCGGAGAGAAACGCTCAGCTAGAGAGAGAAAACTACATCCTGCGAGCCCTCAGGGACAGAGACTGAGCCAATCACATGACACTCGCACCAGTGCATCATGGGAGATGTAGTTCAGTGTGAAAAGGGACGGAACGGTTGAACGCGTGTGTGTGCAATATTGACCAATTAGTGCCTTAAACCACAGTAACGACTGATAGCGCTGCTCACATGCTCTAATTAAGAGATCATTCTTTTATGATGATTTTTATGACGCTCTAAACAGTGCCTATTTATTACTGTCAGTGTGTGTTTGTGTGTGTTAGTTTGAAAGCACTGCTCACAACTAAGTTAATAAGTCTCCTTATGTTGGCATGGTTAAAACCAGCACTGGTTGAGATTTAGTTGAGTTAACTCACCCTCCCTCTCTCTTAGATGAATAATGATTGATCTGTAATGCATTACACATCAATGACTGCTCTAATAAATAACTCTCACTACGCCGGCTGTGTGCTGAATTCACTGCAGGAATAATACTAATATACAAACATCCTCAAAATATAAATAAGACTCGTTCTCTGAGAATATGTTTGAATTAAGTTGAGGTTTAACTAGTTTTGACTGGAAACTACAGAAGCTATTTCCGCTAAATAATAAAAAAGGTCATCTTGACTTTTTATCTCACAAGTTAGACTTTTTTCTTGAGTTTTTACTGCACAACTGCGAGTTTATATAATGTTTATTTTAAAAAAAGTCAGAATTATGAGATGTTACCATTCTGAGATGAAAAGAATTGCAAGATAAAAAGACGCAATTATCTTTATTTTTTTAATTCTGTGGGGAAAAAAAACAAATAAAACAGAATTGGCTGATATAAAGAATTCTGAGAATTTTGCTGAAAAAAAAATCACAATTAAATGTTTCATTTTTTATTCTGTGGTGGAAAAAAAAATTAGCAGATAGAATTCAAGAAATTCGGAATTTAGAGAAAAATGTCAGATTTGCGTGATTTAAACTTGGAATTCTGAAAAAACTTCAGAAATCAGGTTTTATAACTTAGAATTCTGAGAATTTTGCATAAAAAATCATTTGTGAAATAAAAAGTCGCAATTACCTTTTTTATTCTGTGGTGGGAAAAAAATAGCAGAAAATAAAACAGAATTGGCAGATATAAAGAATTTGAGAAACTCAGAAATCTTAAAAAAAAAAAGTCTTACATGATTGCATGATATAAACTTGGAATAGCGAAAAAACTACAAATTCTGACTTTATAACTCAGAATTCTGAGAATTTTGTGGAAAAAAATTGTGAAATAAAAGTCACAATTATCTTTTTCATTCTGTGGTGGAAAAAAATTGTTTAAAAAAACTAATTGGCTGATATAAAAAATTTGATAAACTCTGATTAAAAACAAAAAGTCAGAATTGCGTGATTTAAACTTGGAATTGCGAAAAAACCTAATAATTCAGGTTTTCCTAATAATTCAGGTTTTCCTAAGAATTCAGGTTTATGAATTCTGCAGGAAAAAAGACAGTTGTGAAATAAAAAGTCCTTTTTTATTTAAAAATTATTTTTTATTTTTTATTCTGTGGCGGAAGAATAAAAAAAAAAGATTTTCAAAAAGTAAACAGAATTCTGATGAAAAAATGTCAGAATTGCGAGAAAAGGAGTCAAAGCAGCTTTACAGTGTTAAAAATTCAATATCCTAATTTTATCTTTTTTATCTTTATATCTTGCAATCCTGAGTTTAAAGAAAAAAGTCAGAATTGTGAGAAAAAAAAACTAAATTATGTTTTTATTCTGTGTTGGGAACGGGCTTTTCGCATTATAGACAAATGCCTGTTTCTTTCACTATTACTGTATTATGTGGTTAAACATTTACTACATGAATACATATAAATATCAACTCTCATTCTTATTGCTCGCTCACAAACCTTATGTGTCTTCATCCTTTTCTCCACAGTTTGTTTTATCTGCTTTGTGTGTGAATATTTAAATAAATATGTTCATATCATCGTGCTAAGTTATATGTATAAGCTACGCATATTTATCTTTAAAGGGTTAATTCACCCAAAAATGAAAATAAGTCCATAAATTACTATAAAGATGTATATGATGTTCTTCTTTCAGATGAATCCAATCGGAGTTATATTAAAAATGGTCTTTGATCTTTTAAGCTGTTTCATGGCGCTCCGCGGGTGTTGCAGTGCTTCAGTCCAAAAGAAGTTAAATAAAAAGCGCCCATCCATAATAAAAAGTGTCTCACATGGCTCCGGGTGATGAACAAAGGCCTCCTGTAGTGAATAGATGTGTTTTTGTAAGAAAAATAACCATATTTAAAACGTAATAATCACTTTGATGTAGCTTGCCCTCACTGTTGTAAATGGAAGCAGTTCCGGGGGAATGACGTATGAGGTCAGCTTTGAGCATGCGCCGCTCAGAAGTGACGCACGCAGAAACGCAAGGGAGAGATCAAAAGAACTGATCAAGAATTAGAAGTACAACACAAGGATTTGTAAAGAAGAATTTCGGAGGATTTCGATATAAGCCAAGAAGAGACTGGTTTTCCTTTGCTAAAGTAAGGAAACTTTGCTTTCTTTGCTCCTGTTTGTAAACAGGAGGCCTTTGTTCGTGTTTGTTTGAGGTATTTTCTGAAACACCTCACTATGGTAAATAAAAAAGGAATTGGTGTAATTGTGTGTTTTTTAATGTGTTTTAAAGTATTCTCATAACATCATCAAACACACAACCATTCAAAAATAAATAAACAAAAATATTTTTAATGTTTTTTAAAGAAGTCTCTTCTGCTCACCAAGCCTGTATTTATTTGATCAGAAATACAGCAAAAGCAGTAAAATTGTGAAATATTTTTACTATTTAAAACAGCTGTTTTCTGTGTGAATATCTGTTAAAGTGTAATTTATTTCTGTGATGTGCAGCTGTATTTTCAGCATCATTACTCCAGTCTTCAGTGTCACATGATCTTCAGAAATCATACTAATATGCTGATTTGCCGCTCAAGAAACTATTATATATTATTATTAATATATTTTCAGGATACTTTGATGAATAGAAAGTTCAGAAGAACAGCATTTATCTGAAATAGAAATCTTTTATAACATTATACACTCAAAAGCTTGGAGTCATTATAGTTTTTTTTGGGGGGGGGGGGTTATAGAAATTAATTTCTTTATTTAGCAAGGATGCTTTAAATTGGTCAAAAGTGATGATAAAAACGTATAATGTTATAAAAGATTTCTATTTCAAATAAATGCTGTTCTTCTGAACTTTCTATTCATCAAAGAATTAAAAAAAAAAATTATTCTCAGCTGTTTTCAACATAATAATATTAATAATGTTTCTTGAGCAGCAAATCATCATATTAGAATGATTTCTGAAGATCATGTGACACTGAAGACTGGAGTAATGATGCTGAAAATACAGCTGCACATCACAGAAATAAATTACAGTTTAACAGAGATTCACACAGAAAACAGTTATTTTAAATTGTAAAAATATTTCACAAAATTACTGCTTTTACTGTATTTCTGATCAAATAAATGCAGGCTTGATGAGCAGAAGAGACTTCTTTTAAAAACATTAAAAATCTTACTGTTCACAAACACTGGTAAAGTGTGTGTGTAGTTTAAACTGAACTGCGTGCTTATGTATATGTGTATATATATATATATATATTTATATATGTATATATATATATATATATTTATATCGTGTTAATTGTGTTATTGATTATGTATCACTGTGTGTCAGATTGATTGAATTGGATTGATGATGTCAGCAGAACCTCACGTCCGTGCAGCTCCTGAACCTCTGCGGGTCGATCCGGTTCGGACCACAGAACTGGTCTGCCCTGATCTGGACCTGTCCATCACTCTCACCCCTGAACGACCAGCAGGCCGACGCCATCGACAGGCTCAGCCCTTAAAATATCATTCATGAAGGAGTAAACGTCCTAATCTGTCTGCAGACGTGTGCGTCGTCACGAAAGTTTATCATGTCCCAGATAGCACAGGTACGTCTGCAGGAGGTCTGTTAAAGATCTCCTCATCTGGAAAACATCTGCTGTGTACAAACATCTGCCAGACGTCTTTAAGATGACAGTTTTACATTCATTCTATATGGTCACCACTGAAGTATAGTGGCATGCGAAAGTTTGGGAACCCCTTGAAGAATCTGTGAAGATGTGAATGAATTTTAACAAAATAACAGAGATCATACAAAACACATGTTATTTTTTATTTAGTACTGTCCTGAGAAAGATATTTTACATCAGAGATGTGAGGTGTGTCAGTAAAATGAGATCATTTATGAAAATCACATTTAATCTGGAGATGATTCATTTCTGCATGTTCTGTCATGAATCAGCAACACGCGTGTGTTTGTTATTCAGGTCATGGGTTAGATAATAACCGCTAGCGTGTGACGGACAGCTGACGGAAGGGGCGGGGCTAAACAGCACCCTGACGCTGGGGGCGGAGCTTCAGGAAGTGGAGAATCAGGTGTTTGATCTTGAGAAAGCCGTGAGAGCGAAATTACAGAGTTCATGCTTCACAAAGCACCGCATCAGCAGCAAAGCAGCAGAGGGTGAGACCAGCTATTAATCATTCATAATTAATAATTAATAATGAATAAGTCATTTTGTGCTCTCTTTTTCTATCACATTTTGTGCTTGTATCACAGGTATATATATATATACAGTACAGACCAAAAGTTTGGAAACATTACTATTTTGAATGTTTTTGAAAGAAGTTTCTTCTGCTCATCAAGCCTGCATTTATTTGATCAAAAATACAGAAAAAAAACAGTAATATTGTGATATATTATTACAATTTAAAATAATTGTTTTTAAATTTTATTATACTTTAAATTATCATTTATTTCTGTGATGCAAAGCTGAATTTTTAGGATCATTATCACATGATCCTTTAGAAATCATTCTAATATGATGATTCATTATCAAAGTTGGAAACAGTTCTGCTGCTTAATATTTTTTTCAGAACATGTGATACTTTTTTAGGATACTTTGATGAATAAAAAGAAAAAAAAAAGAAAAAAAAGAAGCTATGTTTTTAAAATATAAATATTTTGTAATAACAATATACACTACTGGTCAGTAATTTGGGGTCAGTCATTTTTTTTTCTTTCTTTTTTTTTTTTAAATAAAATCAATACTTTTATTCAGCCAGGATGTGTTAAATTGATAAAAAAGTGATAGTAAAGAAAATATATTATTAGAATATATATTATTAGAATTTTATTTTTATTTTGAATAAATGCAGTTCTTTTTAACCTTTTATTCATCAAATATATTAGACAGCAGAACTGTTTCCAACACTCATAATAAATCAGAATATTAGAATGATTTCTAAATGATCATGTGATAGACTGGATGTTACATGTGACACTGAAGGCTGGAGTAATGATGCTGAAAATTCAGCTTTGCATCACAGGAATAATTTTTTTTTTTTTAAGTATATTCAAATAGAAAACTATTATTTTAAGATCAATTTTTGATTTTTCAGATTTTGTATTTTTGATCAAATAAATGCAGGCTTGATGAGCAGAAGAAACTTCTTTCAAAAACATTAAAAATAGTAATGTTTCCAAACTTTTGGTCTGTACTGTATATATATATATGAAGTAGCAAAAAGTAAATAAATCAGTATATTATTCTGATTTCTGAAGATCATGTGACACTGAAGACTGGAGTAATGATGCTGAAAATACAGATGCACATCACAGAAATAAATTACACTTTAACAGATATTAAAATAGAACACTGTTATTTTAAATTGCAATAATATTTCACAATTTTACAGTTTTTTCTGTATTTTTTATCAAATAAATGCAGCCTTGATGAGCATTAGAAGCATCTTTGAAAAACATTAATTCTTACTGATCCCAAACTTTTGAACAACAGTATGTATATTATTTATTTACCTGTTTCTTTAAAATCTTTTAAGCTCGTTTAATCAACTGTTTATGGTTGGTATGTTAATATAGTTGTTGCTTCAAGTCAGCAGGCAATATACTGTGTATACTGCATAGTATTGAGTATAAGCTCAGTGTTAAGCAAGTGTAATGTAGTATACAGTACAGTAAGTAGCTCATGATGGAGCAGGTTTGATGTGTTCATTATGGTCTGTGTGTGTAGTTCCCGTCTCTGCCACTAGAGGCTCCTGATCTGCTGCACTTCTACAGTCCTGACAAGATGCTCAGAGAGACTCCGCTGTTGCCAGGCGACCGCATCTCTATGCCCCGCCCACGGCCTGTGCCTAGACCCGCCCACACAACCCTTCACCTACATCATCGGCACAAACTCTGGGAGTCATGAACTGTGTGTGTGTGTGCGTGTGTGTGTGTGTGTGTGTGTGTGTGTGTGTGTGTGTGTGTGTGTGTGTGTGTGTGTGTGTGTGTGGAAGAGAGAATGTCTGCTTTGATTGGGTGATGACTGTGTGTCATTCATATTGTAAGCTTTACTGTATATTATTGATGTATTGTTTTTAGCTAAACGTGAATTAATATAATAGCAATAAATATGTGGCACTGAGTGAATGTACAAACACACTCTTGCTGGAGGAAATCTTCTGCACAGTAGCTCAGCGTTCACCGGGGATACTCATTAAAACAATCAATCCACAAATGAATTAGCGTGATCAACAAGAGCACTGATTTCTCTGCTCGGATGTGTGTTAAACGTCTAAAAGTGTGAATCTCAGCAACAAATCTGGCGTAATTCACACTAAAATCAAAGGAAAAGAAATTATATTATACATGAAGAAATTTGAGGATCATTATAATTTTTTGCATTGTGACTATTTTCATAATCTCATTAGCAGCTCAAATTCAGTTCTGTAATTCTCTTTACTTGAAGCATGTTTTATACAATTATTTTTAAAGCATTAATTACACCTTTTAATAATGCAACTTATAATGCATTGTATGATCACATGAAAAATTATAATACTTATCTTTACTATTTTAGAAAGTATAATTAATTAAAACACGACAGACAACCGATTAGAGATGAAATAGCAAGGAATCTGATGCACAATTATTTATATAAAAAAAAAAAAAGGTATTATGGATATTTTTATAATGCATTATACATAAAGGCTTCAAGTAAAGTGTTAATTATTAATTATAAAAATTAAATTGAGTACTACAAATAGTAGTATAGTTCACATGCAAATTTACACTTTATTTTTTTTTTAATGAAAACAATGCAAAAAAAAAATAATCTAAATGTAATCAAGTAGGTTTCATTTCATGCTACATACTATTTATATTTTTAGTAACAATCCCATTAGTTAAGTTAGTTAATGCATAATGAGCAGTATATTTGTTACAGTATTTATTCATTTTTATTAATGTTAGTTTGTGTTAGCTCAGGTCCATTAAATAATAACAACAGATGCAACTTTTGATATTAATGTGTTATTAAATGTTGAAATTAACTAAGAACAATGCATGATTTAAAAAATATTTTTTCCTTAGGTAGTTCATATTAACTAATTATACAGTGCTACAAATACTAGTACAGTTTATACTTACTGTTCTTTACATGCAAACTGACACTAATTACACAATTGTTTATGGCATTACTGTAATAAAAGATTTTTATTAATTATATGGTGTGTAATAGTTCTCAAAATCTTACATTTTTAATATTTTGTTAAAGTGTTTCCACATCATACTTCATGCTATAAACTATAGTGATACAAAAATACTACTATAGTTCATACGCACTGTACTTGTATCTAAATGTACACAATTCAAATAATTTTTTGTGGCGTTAATGTAATTAAAATTAGATTTTTATTCATTAGGATGGGTTTAAATGTTCTCAATGGTCATGAACTATTTAATTATATTAATTTCATGCTACATATTGTTTTGGTAACAATCCCATCAGTTAATGCATTAACTAACAAGCAGCAGTATGTTTGTTACAGTATTGACTCATTTTGATTCATGTTCAGTTTTACAACTTTTCATTTCGATGTGTTAGTTAGTAAACGTTGCAGTTAGAATAAGACATGGTTTAAAAGCAGTTACATATTAACTAACGTAGTTTCTCATTTTCAGAGTGCTTGATATTTTTTGATTTTGAGGTGAGCTATGAGCAAGAACGGAGGGTTTGAGTCAGATTGACCATCATCACTGTGTGTCTGATGAAGAGATCGGCGTGTTCCTCCTGTGTTCCTCTGAGTGTGATTGAGTGGATTCGATCAGTTCCTGTGCTGCTGGAGGTGGCACTGATGTCCAGCGGTGGGCGGCACAGAACAGGAGCACATTCAATAACCGTCCTGCAGCTCTGTGCCGTGTAGACCGTGGTGAAGATGAAGGAGCCGTGGCGGCTCTGAGCTCTCCTCGAGAGACATGGACGTGCTGGAGGCTTCTGGATCTGGTTCTGGATCTGGATCGGGTTGGTGCGGGAGCTGTGGGAACCGATCGGACTGGGAGGAACCGGAGGACCAGACGCTCTTCACCGACACTGAGCTTGCGGTGTTAACCACGCTGTGTGTGCCGTTGCTGCTGCTCGGCCTGCTGGGAAACGCCCTGACCATTCTGGTGGTGTGGCGACGCCCACAAATGAGAAGCACCACCTACCTGTACCTGAGCAGCATGGCCATATCAGACATCCTCATTCTGCTGCTGATGCCTCTGGATCTCTATAAGGTAATCGAGGTTTTGACGTGCTGTTAAAAAAGCTTGCATGTCGCCAACTGTATCCTGTGACAGATCTGCATTGGTTGCCATAGCAACTTGTTGCTGGTCATTTGCATATCATTAAGTTCTGTTCACCTGTCATATTTCCAATGGTTGAATCGCTGCTAATCATCTTCAGGTTTCTGTGCGTGTTTATAGGCATGTTTTTTTTTTTCACAATTTTGAGATTGTATCTCACAAATTCAGAATTTTTCTTGCAACTCTGATGGAAAAAGTCAGAATTGCAACATTGACTCGCAATCATGTAAAGAAAGTCAGAATTGTGAGAAAAAAGTTGCAGCACATTTTTTTTTTTTTTTTTATTCTGTGGCGGATGCAAGATATAAACTTTAAAAAAAAAAAAAAAAAAAAGGCAATTTTTCCCGATTCTAATTTCTCATATAAAGTTGCAAACTTCATATAATATAAACTTGCAAATCTCAGAAAAAAAAAAGTCTTGCGATAAAAATATTCTTGCAATTGTGGCTTTTTTTCCTCAAAATTCTGGAATTCTATCTCACAATTCTGCTTGTTTCTACCACGGAATAATCAATAAAAAGGTAATTGTGACTTTTAACCTCATGCACAATTCTTACCTTTTTTTTTTGCAATTGCGAATTTGTGTCTGACAGTACAGACTTTTCTTCTCAGAAATGCAAATTTACCTCTCACAATTCTGACTTTGTTTCCTGCACGGGATAGAAAAAAACAAAAGGTAACAACTTTTTCTCAATTCTATATTTTCTCATATAAAGTCAAAGTCCAAAGACTAAAAACATAAAAATCCAAATCAAAAAGAAAAAGTCAGAATTGTATTTGAATTTTTCTCAAAATTATGAGATTATAACTCGCAATTCTGAAATAAAAAATTGTAATTGCGACTTTTTATGTTAAAATTCTTAGTTGCGAACTTATTTAAACTTAGTAGTTCAAATCAGTTGCGAATTTGTTTCTCACAATTCCATCTTTTCTCTCAAAAATGCTCATTTATATCTTGCAATTCTGACTTTATATCTAAATTCTGAGTTTACGTCTCGCAATTCTGACTTTGTTTCTGCCACGAAAAAATATAATTGTGACTTTTTATCTCATAATTTTTACTTTTCTCTTACGAGTTTATAACCCAAGATATAAGAAGTCGCAATTACCTTTTTTATTAATTTTTAATCGCCTGGCAGAAACAAGCTTCCAAAGAGTTCTCAAAGTGTCTGTAGCTACACGGAATGTGTCTCGCATGAAAATGAAAGCCGATGAGTTTCCGTCTTGTATTGTGTGTTGAACATTACTAGGCAAACAATCAAACATGGACCTGCTGTTTGTAGTTTCCCTTTAACTTGTGTATGTTTGCTCTTGTAGCTGTGGCGGTTTCGTCCGTGGTTGCTAGGCGACGCCGTGTGCAAGCTGTCGATGTTTGTGGGAGAATGTTGCACGTTCTCGTCCATCCTGCACATGACTGCGCTGGGGGCGGAGCGATACCTGGCTGTGTGCTTTCCCCTCCGCGCGCGCTTGCTGGTCACCAGGGGGCGTGTCCGAGCGCTGATCGCGGGGCTGTGGGGCGTGGCCATGCTCAGCGCGGGGCCGGTGTTTGCGCTGGTGGGCGTGGAGCAGTTTGAGGGCGGAGCCAGCGAGTGCCGATGCACGCAGTACGCACATACCTCCGGCCTTCTGAAAGCCATGCTGTGGCTCTCCAATCTGTACTTCATCTGTCCGCTCACCATCCTGTCGCTCCTGTACGGCCTGATCGCCCGCCGCCTGCACCTGCGCGCGCACACGCACCGAGACAAAACACACCGCCAGACCCTCCGCATGATGGGTGAGGATTAAGCATAATAATACAATTAGTTTTTGGTTTCTTAAAGGAGTATTTCGAATTTACTTACTCGTGTTGTTTTTTATCGAGATACCATTATAGTTTTTTTAATTATTATTTTAAATTTATTTTATTTTTGTATTTTTATTTTTACAGTTTTAGTAGCTTATTTGTGTGTGTTTTGTCATCTTTATTATTTTTGGTAAATATATCTATATATATTTTTGTTTGCACTTAAGTTTGTTATTTTAGTACATCAAGTTAAACTGAATTACAATTAGCTGATTTTTTAAAATTTAAATTACATTTTTTTACAATTTTTAATTTCTTTGATTTTGAGTAACACATTTTTTTGTCTTTTTTTTAGTTTTAGTTTTTGCTAAATGTCTTTATAGCGTTTTAAACTAAATGAAAATTAGTTGTTTAATTTTATTTCAGTTAACATTTTATATCAAGTAACAAAAACTTGTTTTTGTTAAATATGTCTATTATTTTATTTATTTATTTATTTTTAGTTATTTTGGTACATTAAGTTCAGCTAAAGTTAAGCTCTATATATAAATGTTTTTTTTTCCAAGTGACATTTTTTTTTAACAATTATTTTTATTAGCTACAGTATTGTTTTTATAAATTTTTGTGTAAATAGATTTCATTTTTCTCATTTTAGTTTTAGTTAAATTTGGGGTAAAATCAATGTAAACTAAATGAAAATGAGTTACCTTGGCAACTAGCTGAAATAAAATTAATTTTTATTTTTATCTCAGTAAATATTTATTTAAAATAGATTTTTTTGCCTTTGGTTTTAGTTAACTATGCATCAAACCAATATGATGTTGTGAAGTAAATGACAGAATGAGTAAATGAAGCCCCTGAAGTGCGTCTGAATGTTGTGTTGTGTTGTTTTCTCTGCAGTGGTCATTGTGCTGGTGTTCATCTTGTGCTGGCTGCCCTTCCACGTGAGCCGGACGCTGTTTTCGGTCTCAGACTCCAGTGATCAGCTGTATTACATCAGTCAGTATTTTAATCTGGTGTCTTTAGTGCTGTTTTACGTCAGCGCTGCTGTGAATCCTCTGCTGTATAACATCATGTCCGCTCGCTACCGCGCCAATGTCCTCGCCATGCTGCGGCTAACAGTGGGCTCCACGGACGAGCTGCGCCACAGGGCCCGCACCTCCCCGCTCACCGCCTCTCACTCCAGTACACACTTCTGACCGTGTGTGTGTGTGTGAGTGTGTGTGTGTGTGTGTGTGTGTGTGTGAGGCTTGAAACAAACTACAGGACTCTGGAGGAAACTACTGAGGTTTGTTATGGCCACAAGAATGCACTGTGATTGTGTAACTGTGGGATCTGGCCAAGCATGTTTATGTTCACTTTTTGCATTCATTTGTGTATTTAGAGTCAGCACCGTCCCTCGTGTGCGTGCACTGCAGATGAACAACAGCATATCTACAAATGGACAGCGTCACTGAGCTTTTTAGCAACACTATAGATAGACAGATATATATATAATGTGTCTCTGTGTGTGTTTTTATTGTATTTATTGTGTTGGATGGGGCTTATTTCATAGATATTGAATAAAAGGCTGTTCTTTGTGACACTGTGATGTTTTATGAAAGCAATAGTGCTTTGAGGGATGAAGATGCTGCTGCTTTTATGGATCTGCACATACATGTTAATGTCAGGTAAATGATTTCTACTTTATGATTTCTAATTTTAACTGCAGTTTATGTTCTCTGTATTTATTTAGAAGGTATTTTCATTTATTCCAATGTGGATATATCAACAGCATATTATAACATTAATATTCATTCAAATAAGTGTTTGTGTTTTTATTTTTTATTCTAAATTTGCAAAAAAAAAAAAAAAATGTATTCTAGAGTTAATGTAACTTCAGTGTGGTTAAAAAATGGTAAGAAATATTGTTTTCTTTCATTCTTTTTCTTTTTTTGACAGTAATGAAATGTTTCAGATATAAATAAACTTAAATTGAACCAGAAACCAGACAGAAATATAACCAAATAGAATAGAAATAATAAAAATAAACTGAAGTGAATATTTTGTTTCTGGTTCATCACTAGTAATAATTAGAACGTAATACTGATTTATTTTTGTAAACTCATATTTTCAAATTAAAAGACATTTAATTAGAAAATAGCTAATCAGCGGCCTGGAGATGAAACATAATTAGAAATTAAAAACTGAGGGATAATTTTAAGAACTATGAAAGACATTTTCAGGGTTGAAAAACGACATGATGGTGAGTAAATGATGACAGAATTATAATTTGTAGATGAGCTGTCTAAAACTGTACTAACTGATATTTAACAGATTGAGAGGACATTTCTATTATTATATCTACAGTCGAGATCAAATCTAGCGGTCAGTGTTAGCATATGTTAAACAACCTTTTACCTTTTACTCATGACGTTTAAACTCAAAACTATGAAAAATAACATGAATCCAAAAACTTTCGTACCTCAGAAATCCTGTTTGTTGAACATTTATCGTTGAGGCGAATTACTCCCGCGTCTTCCTTTCAGAAAGCGCTTACTGCGCACGCGCAGAGTGAGCTCGACCTTATAGCCTATATATATATAGATATAGATTCTCAGTCTGCTATTATTTTTGATATATGATGCTGCCAACTAAAAGCTTGATAGATTTTCGCACATTTGTAAATAGTTAAATTCCTCACAGAAATTTATATTTTGCGTTTTTATGGGTACCATCAGTCACACAAAATATTTGAAATCGTTTTATTAACATGAATTATTACTGAAGTGATCATAGAATAGATTAACAGAGGGACTGAACTCGTAAAGTAAACGCAGAGAATCTGTCCGGTTTCCGCTCCAGGGTCTCCAGGCGCCGCGTGCACGGTTCGGGTTCGGTGCAGGGTCGGTTCGGTTCCGGTGCTGAAGAAGCACGTGATCTCCCGCACACACGCCGCGTATCCCGCACAGAACCGACTCCGCTCATCTGCGTGTGTGTGTGTGTGTGAGAGAGAGAGCGAGAGAGAGAGAGAGAGTGTGTGTGTGTGTGTGTGTGTGGGTGGGTGGGTGGTAAAGTGTGTGTGTTTTATTCATAAGGGTTTAATCCGTGGCCTCTCGAAGCGGCTCTGATCTGTCACTCATCTGTGATTGACAGCCGTTTCAGCTCGAGCGTTTCAAAACTGAATTAGGAAGAATATTGATTTTAGTTTAGTGGAGCAGAGTTCAGGAGCAGAGGGTGGAAAAGTATGAAAACAACAACAGCAAAAATCTATCTATCTATATATAGGCCTATATACACTACTGGTCCAAAGTTTGGGATCAGAAGGGTTTTTTTCTCATTTGTAGATGTTTCAGTCTGACTTTACAAGAAAATTGAAATTTGTATTTGTATATTGTGTGTGTGTGTTCAGTGTGTTTAGAATGTGTGTGTGAGTGTGTGTGTTTGTGTGTGTGTGTGAGTACGAGTGTATTTCCCACAGTGCTGTTCAGGAGTAAAGCCAGATTAGAGTCAGATGAATGGATGAATAGATGGATGGCTGGCATCACGAGAGTCTCTTCATCCGTCTGTCTGTGTTCATCTCTTCTTCTCAAGAGGAACGTGTGACGCTCTTCAGCTGAAGGACTCGCTCTCAGACACAGCTGCGTCAGGAAAAACTGCCTCACGTCGAAACATAAAGACACGCTGAACTGAAGCGCTGTGTGCACTCCTTTTATTTCATGCTCATTGTGTATTATAGCAGTATTAGAATATATTCATTTAGTTTCATTTCTTGATTTTAATTTTTATCTTTAATAGTAATAATAATGAAATATAATAGTAATAAAAGTTTGCAAAAAGGCTTCGTCTATGTAATTAAATTAGCTTTTTTTTATTATTAAAAAAAAAAATTATTTTTTAATTATTTCAATATTAGCAGTACTAAAGGCCTGCTTGAGTTTGAGTTCAGATGGTTTTGACTTTGCAGTTCAACAGTTTAAAACAAAAAAAGTGACACTTGAATTAGAAGAATTTTAATGAAATGTTATGAAACAGCCTGAACAAATATCTGCAAAATGTCAGAATGAATTTATACAGTAGAAATCAATTCAAACATGTCCATAAATCTATATTCATAAATAAATAAACATAATCGAAATCAGTACTAAAGGACTAACAAAAAAAAAATTAAAAAAAAAAGAAAAACACCAAAACCATAAACACCAGCAAGCAAAAACATGCTGAAGAGTCTCATGTAAATATAAGCGTGCATATCAGCAATCCGTACAGAGAATAAATTAAACATTTCATCAGGCATTCTTAAATATATTTTCAGCAGCTCTTTATATTGTACAGTATTTACAGACTAATGCATAAAGGTCTGAATCGAGACGGAACCGACAGTTCTTCAGCGACGCAGGACTGCTGCAGTAATTTAGTTTAAAACACCTCAAGGCACATTCAAAAATATCCAGAAAACAGACTCAAGAAAATCCTCCTCCTGTCTAATGATGCCTAGTGACGCATTTTTAGCACAGAATTATGGAAAATTCATGCCACAGAATAAAAATATAGTAATTGCTAATATTTATCCCACAATTCAGAATTATGTACATTTAATAACTTATGTGTGAGATATATTGTGACATATAAACTCGCAACGGTCAGAGAATGACCGAATTGTGAGATATCTTTGTTCTGTGGCAGAAACAAGCCTCTGAACCGCAACGAGAAAAACAAAAATTTAAGGTGAATCTTGGATCTACGGAAGAGGATTAGGTCCAAACATTAATAAAACATTGAAATCATCTCGGGATTAAAGTTGTTATGAATTTCAAGAAAAATGTCGCAATAAAATGTTGAGAATAAACTCTTTAAATTACAAGAAAAAGATCGGTGTTTCGAGAAAAACTCAAACTTCGAGTAAAAAAAGTCAAATAAAATATGTGCAAATAGTCATAGATGCTATTTAAACTTAGTGAAAACTGTTAAATTCTATTTACACTTAATGACAACACAACATTTTTAGCGATGTGCTATTAACACTAAGTGAAAGTAGCTATTCTATTAATGCTATGTAAAAGTTGCAGGTCTTTAAGTCTAAACAGTAATTAGATGCTATTTATACTTCTAGAGACAGATACTATTTGCACCTCGGTATTGTACATTAACAGGATGCAATAATAATATAGTGTAAATGATTTTATTTATTAAAATTACTAAATAGAAGCTGCCTTATTAGTACAACAAAGCCCTCCTCCCTATTGCCTACCTACCCCTAAACCTACCCAATTAATACATCATTATTAAACACTCGTTAGGCAATTGATTTACATTTTTCTGATGTGATGTGTGATGAAAAAAGGAAGAAGTTTTTTTTTCTCGAAACACGAGTTTATTTGTAAAAGTATGAAAATAAACAAATTTTTTTACTCTAAATTAAGTTTTTTTCATGAAATACGACTTTCTGAAAATGTTATGATTTTAATCTCAACGTTTTATTTAGACATTTTTCTAGCAGAGTTTAAACTAGCATTATATTGACTTTAATATTGATGGTTTTATTTTTTATTATTGTTTGGTCCTAATCCTCTTCTATAGAAAAACATTATCTAGAGAGAGAATTGTTTTTGAGAGAGAGAAAAAAAAAAATTTTTTTTTTTTTGAGAGCGAGAGAAAAACATTAAGAGAGATACAAAAAAAATGAATAGGAGAAAAACAATTTTTTGGAGAGAAAAAAAATTGAGAATTTTTTTCTTTTTTTTTTTGGAGAGAGAAAAAAGTTTTTGAGGAGACAAAAAAAAAGATAATATAGAAAAAAAGTGAGAAAAGAAAAAAAAGGTTTTAGAGAGAGAAAAAATCCTAAGTCTTTAATCTCAGGAAGGAAGTAAGACGTGTTTTGTATTTTTGTTCAGGTTGTGTTTCAGGTCTTGTTTCTCTGAAACCGTCCAGAAAGCGAGCTTCATCAGCAGAAACTGCTGTCGTTACACAGATAAACTATGCGACTGGATTTACACACACACAACTTCAAGAAGAGATTTCTATCACACTAGTTTCATGTGAACTCTAAAATTCAGAAGATTTTGACTTGTCTTTACAAAATGACGAACCAAAATGATTTTATGTGACAGCTGCTGCTGAAAGAGCTCAACATTTCATTTATATTCTGGCCTGATATTCATTTTATTTAATGAAGATAAGCAGTAATATTATTTAACAAACCATTGGACTAGATTCGCAATCATGTGTACGTCACTAGGCAACGTTACATTTCCGCAGTGTTTCCATGGCAACTACAATTTAAGACTTTGGATACGGCGCAGCGTTCGTTCATTCGTCTGTCATTTACAAAATATATCTCCAAGAGATCAATAAATAACTTCATATTAACACAATCAGCTGTGTGTTTCTGATCATACAGTATCAGAGAGTAGATGCTGTTTACATTTATATAGAGATCCATTAATACAGAAAAACATTCCAAACATTCAGATAGCTGAAAGTCAAGGGTAGTGTTGCAGCAACGACTGGAAAGAAGAAGCCAAAGAGAAACTTCTGTGTGTGTATGTGTTTAAGTGTGTGTGTGTGTGTGAGAGAGAGAGAGTGTCTGCCTTCTCTCTGAATCAGTGAAATCCAGAGTGTGTGATGAGAGTGATGAAGGGGCGATTGTAAACACGGCTGTACGAGTGTGTGTGTGGTCAGGTGGTCAGTCCTTTGTGCTCCAGCTCTTTACTCTGTTTCAGCTCCTTTATCCTGCAAACACACACAGTTATAACATATAACCAACATGAATAATTTGCATGCATTTTCAGCAAATACATCTGAAGACTGAAAAAAGCCAGGTTCAAAATTCTAGTTTGATTTTGTTGTCATATAAGAGTTAAAGGTTTTAACTGAGAGAATTTTGGATTTTTGTTTTTATCACCTCATAAATCAGAAAAACGCATTTCACCATGTTTTTAGGAGTAAAGTGTAGTATAAATCAGTGTGAATGAAATATGAACAAACCCAACGGTAAAAACCTTCAGAATATAGAGAGGAATAAAACTCTAAGTGTTGGTGTTCGTAAGAGCTGCTGAAGTGGAGAAAAAACTCACAGCTTTTAAATATATGCATTTTTACAAGTTTTTTTTTTATGGATAAAATGTTGCATAAAATCAGAAAAGATTATATATGAGCAAACCCCTCATTAAAAACCTTCAGATTACAGGAAGGAACAAAACTAAGTTTTGGTGCATACGAGTAATGCTGGAGTGGAGAAAAAACTCACAGTCTTTAAAGATATGCATTTGTACCATGTTTACCAAAACGTTGCATAAATCAGTGTGAAATATTAACAAACCCCTCAGTAAAAACCTTCAGAATATATATATTATATATTTATTCAGAATAAAGTTTTGGTGTGTAAGTGCTGCTGAAGTGGAGATACAACCTCATTTTAAGTCAATGAAATCTACAAATGCAAATAAATAAAGTGCAACAATAAAATCAATGTGAAAATTATTTCATGCACATACAAAAATGAAAAAAGGGTAATTGTGACATTACCTCACAATTCATACCTGTTTCTCACAATTCTGAGTTTATATTTAGCAATTCTGACTTTTTTCTTAGAATTGATTGATTATTATTTATAATATTGTTCATTATTTACTGGACAAAATTTTAAAGTTTTGAAAGTTTTAAATTAAAAAAAAATAAAACTAAGTGTTAAATAAAATTAAGACTACTGCAGTACGTTTTACAAGAAAATACTATTTCAATCTTTGTACTTCAAAATTTCATGTTTGATTTAAACCCTCTGTTGCACTTTTACGTTTAGATTTTTTAATTATTTTCTTCATCTAAATGGTACAAAACTTGCCAAAGTTTTTGGCCCTTGCTACATAAACAGAAAAAAAAATCATGTACATGATTTGAAAAGGTTAAATGGTCCTGAAAAAAAAATAGTCAGACCTGTGCTGTTCGTGGTCAAAAATGAGGGCATTGGAAATGGATGGGAAGTGAATTTCATCTAGTGGAAATATTTGGTACTGCGGCAAAACAAAATCTGACTTGAAAGCTAAATTTTGTGATATCAACCTCAAATTTGGAACACAACTTGTTTAGATTTATGGCTTTGATTTTCTGTCAAAGTTTTAGAGTAAAACATGTTTTAGAAAATATTTCATATAAAATTTGAAAATATATATTTCATATAAAATTTTAAAATATTATTTTTGTGCCCCAGAAGGTTAATTAAGGTTAAGGTTAGTTGCCATTTCTTTCTAATTATTTGTGAAATTTACTAGTAATTTGTGAAAAATGTTTCTACACCAATTTGTTTTCAATATAATATTAATTTTATATATAATATAATATAATACAATATAATATAATATTTAACTAGTAAAATGTATGTTCCTTATAGAAATCCCCAAGTCATTTTAAGATTTTATTCATTTTTAAGACTTTTTCAGTTGCTCAGGATTTAATGGATAAGAATAAGAGATAGGGACTTTTAAAAATATGCACAAATGTATAATATAAAATAAATAAATAATTTTATTTAACTAGTAAAATTTATATTCATTATATAAATGCCCCTGGTGTTTTTTTATTAATTTCCGTGACTTTTCCAGTCATTCACAATCTACTGGATAAAAATTAAAGATAAGGATTTTTTAAAATATTTTTGATGTGCAGTTTTGTAACATAAATTATACAAGTTATTTAACTAGTAAAATGTATATTCATATATAAATGTCCATGTTGTTTTAAGATTTGTTTAATTTTCACGAGTTTTTCCAGGTCTAGAAATCACATTTTTAAAATGAGGCTTCCCCGTATAGCCAGGTTTTCCAGGACTGTGTGAATCCTTGTTCTTTAAAGAAACAAACAGTTGTTGAGAAGGAGAATCAAGTTAAGAAACATCTTGATTTTTAGTTGTTTGAGCTTATTTAATGCTTATTTTGTCTTGTTTTAAATCATTTTTATCTTCAGGCCTTTGGTTGAGAATGACTGGCTTGAGTTCAAATAATGCAGGAATGGAAACTCGAGTAACAGATGTGTACCTGTGTCTGCAGCGTCTGAGGAAGCGCATGATCTTCCGCGCAGCCTGATCCTGTTTCTTGGTCAGGAACGAGCAACAAACACACAAAAACACACATAAAGCATCACATCACAGAATGTAATGATCTATAAACATCTGCAGTGTGGTATATTGTATGCGTCTCACTTGAGCTTGGTGTTGAGGGCCCCGGGGCCACGCGGCCCCTGCTTGATGCGCTCATACTCTTTATAGCTGCGGTAGTACTGCTGGATGAGGACGGCCGCCCGTCGCGACTGCTGGAACTTCTTCTGCTCGTAATAACTGCGGAACTTACTCTGAATTAGTATGGCTGCCTGCGTCATCTTCTTATACAAGGCGTACTGGAGGAAGAGAAACACACACGTTACACACACACACACACACACAAACACAAATACTGTAGGAGGATGACCTAATATACACAAACACAGACATGAACACACACCGCACAGCAGAAACGGTGTAAGCAGTTTAGTTGGACATTACCTTCAGTGCTATCCATGTTAGCTAGCATGAAATTAAATGAGAAACAGGAGGAAGATCAGAGACACAGCAGCAATATTAGTGTGTTAGCGAAGACACACACACACACACACACACACACACACACACACACACACACAATCACACACAATCACAGTCACACAGTTGAATGGTTAGTAACAGTTTGTTTCTTGACATCAAATCTGTGTGTGAGTGTGTGTTTGTATCTACTAGCCATATTTAGACAATGAATTTGTACGCAGAAGTACAGCATACAGCCTCATTTTGGTGACGTTTTTGTATAAATGGTATAAAAAATAAATTAAATGTTCTTAAGGAAAGACACCCTGGCTCAGTACTGCTTTCCTAGTTGATTAATTACATTAAGAATTGGAAAAAAAAAATTTGTTTGACAAGTTTTTTGAAATGTTATATTTAAATATGCAAGTGAATCATTGTCTAACTAAATATGCACTAATTTGCATACATTTCTAGAACAGAAATCTGAACACTGGTTTAAAATTCTTGTTTGATTTTGTTGACATTTTAGAGTTAAAGGTTTTTCCAGATTTTAATCACTACATAAATTTTAAAAAATACACAAAAATAGAAAAAAACATCGAATATAAAAAAAAATAAATTTTTAACAAATCTGTTTTTGAGGAATAAAATGTTGTATAAATCAGTGTGAATGAAATATGAACAAACCCCACAGTAAAAACCTTCTGAATATAGAGAGGAATAAAACTGTAAGTGTTGGTGTGTGTAAGTGGAGGAAAAACTTTTAAAGTTATACATTGGAATTTAAATCTACAGATGATAATAGACAAAGTGCAAAAAAATAAACACTTCAGTGTGTATTCTGGATGCTTTCTTTCCAGCAAAACAGACCAAAATCTCAAAACTGAGTGAGCAGCGCATGAAAAACTGTTTTTGTCTGTCTTTTTTGACGTTATCTGTTTGCGTCTGTTGATTTCAATTACACTTCATATCTTTAAAAGTTTTTTCTCCACGTCAGCAGCACTTACAAACACCAAACTTAGCAGTTTTATTCCTCTCTATATTCTGAAGGTTTTTACTGAGGGGATTTTGAATTTCTATGATTTTGACCCTTAAAAATCAGAAAATACTGTCAACAGACTGAAGAAAAAAACATTTTCACCATGTTTTTTGAGGAATAAAATGTTGTACAAACCCCTCAGTAAAAACCTTCTGAATATAGAGAGGAATAAAACTGCTAAGTTTGGTCTTTGTAAGAGCTGCTGAAGTGGAGAAAAAACTTTTTGAAGATATGGATTGTATCTGAAATCTACAGACTCAAATAGAAAGTGCAATAAAATATATACTCAAAAGTGTTTTTTATATGATTTATTTCCACTAGTCTGAAAAAATAAAATAATAAAAATAGCCCAAAATCTCAAAATTAACAAGTGCATGAAAAAATGTAGTGTCTTGCAATAGAAGTATATAGAATGTCCTCATTTAGACAGATAAGAAAACGTACATGTGTGTGTATGTTGTACCTGTTTGTATTTGCGGTAACAGCGCTGTATTACGGCTGCAGCCATGTCCTGCTGCTCCTTTAGCCTCCGCCCCTAAACACAACAACCAATCGTTATCAAATCAGACACACAATCATAGTCAGTTGTCGAGTGTGTTTGTGTGTGTGTGTGTGTGTGTGTGTGCACCTTGTATCTGCGGAAGGCATTCTGGATGACACGCGCAGCTTCATACAGCTCTCTCTGCTCCGTGTCTGTCAGCGTCAGCAGGGCGAAGTCTCTCTCCATCCTTCCATTGGCTGAGGCATTCAGAAACTCCGCCCACGCTACACTGCTCGGGGGGCGGAGCCTCTGCAGTGCCAAATCACTGAGGAGCGAGGGAGGGGTGGGACACCGACTCCTACACACACACACACACACAGAATAGCAACAGACAAATGTAAAACTAGAAAGTGAAATCTAGTTTAATAAACAGCTAGTCAAGAACATGTATGGGTCAAATTTCACCGTAAAATCACAACAAAAAGATGATAATGTACATTTAATTTACGTTGCTTTTAATGTAAAATGTGGGAAATTTAAATATTTGATCATTATTATCTTGTGAAGAATGTGTTTAATTCATAGATTGAGCTTCAATATTTATTATCAACATTGAAATTGTTTTGAATAATTTCTATTTAAATCACAAGATCCATCTGGTCTTTCAGTCTCATCAATTTCCTGTGAACTGAACTAAGACCTTGATGTTGCAAGCGCTGTGCTTTACTGTTTGAGTGACAGCAGCGCTCATGATTCCATCAAGTCTGTGGTCGTAAGATTTATTAATGCTTCAGAAAGAAGTCTCATCTGCTCAGCTAGGCTGCATTTATTTGATTAAAAAAAAAAAAATTCTGTATGAATCTCTGTTAAACTGTAATTTATTTCTGTGATGTGCAGCTGTATTTTCAGCATCATTACTCCAGTCTTCAGTGTAACATGATCTTCAGAAATCATTTCAATATGATGATTTGCTGCTCAAGAAACATTCTTATTATTATCAATTAATGTTATCAATTATCAATTAAATAATTTAATGCATCAATTTAGAAATCTTACAGACCCCATGCTTTTGTACACTAGTGTACAGGTGACTGCTCTTTGTGTCTATGTACCTGTCGACGGTGTCGAGGTATGTGGCGAGCCACGGCATGGTGTCGTGAATGGCAGGATTGTCCCGCCTCTCTCGCAGCGGTGACTCCGCCTCCCGGTTAAACTCCTCCTGTTTGATTCGCTCAGGCGTGGCCTCGATGATCTGCTCGGCCAGCGTTGCCATGTCAACCTAACAACAAAACATCGCAACATGACTACGTTCATTCACCATGAGGGGGCGGAGACTTTAATGCTCTGTCCATTCAGAGCTGCTCTCACCTGTAGGACCTCGTCAGACAGGAAGTCCTCGTTCTCTGCGTTCTCACTGTAGTTGAGCAGCTCGTCGGCGAGCTCCGAGTGAAGCGACACGGCCGCCGGGGAGGGACTCGCAGCCTCACAGTCCATCAGGAAGAGCGAGTCAGTGGAAGCGGCCGGGGGCGGGGCTGAGAACGGGGAGGAGGGGGAGTCCATGGGGTCAGGAACAGAGCCACTGGAGTAGGCGGAGCTTGGGGAGGGAGAGGGCGGGTCACTGGGGGAGGGGACACTGCTGGACGAGCTCAAACCTGAGAGAGAGAGAGAGAGAGAGAGAGCAGGGTTAAAATTATTATATTTAAAAGTGATTACATTTTAAGTGATTGATCAGCTTCTCAGAGCTCTATGAATTCCTTTGATTATATAGTTTTTCATTATACATTTTTATTATATCATAACACACAGATTCCAGAAAACATTAAAACACATCACAGAATATGGGGTAAAATTAATAGAAATTTCATAGGGCCTTATACAGTAACTGTTAATATTTTAATAAAATATTAAATCATCATAATATTAAGTTTTATGAATTTTTTTGGATAAGCTTTTTGATTATAAATAAATAATGAACTTGGTTATACATTTGTTTTGAATATAAAAATGTAATTTTAATTTTGTTTATTTAATGAAAATGTAATTCAGAAAAAAGAAAACAGCATTTGGGAAAAACTATTTTATAGGGCCTTATTATTGTTAACATTATAAATTAAAGGATCAACATTTTATGAATTTTATTGGACATGCTTTTTGAATATAAAAAAATGTTGTTTTATTTAATTAAAATGGAATTCAGAAAATTAAAACAGAAAGCACAGAATTTGGGAATTTGTTTTGAATATAAAATGTAAATTTAATTTTGATTAGTTTAATTAAAACAAAATTTAGAAAAATTAAAACAAAAAGCACATTTTAGGAAAAATATAAGAGATTTTATTGTTAAGATTTTAATAAAATATTAAACTGTCATAAAGTTTAATGAATTTGATTAAATATGTGTTTTGAAAATGCATACTGCAAAAACGTATTTTTAATTAATTATAAAAGTTATTTTAAATTTTGTTTGAAATAATTAAAACGGAATTTAGAAAAATAAAAACTAAAGCATTGAACAAATAAAATGGATTTCACAGGGGCCTAGTGTGTGTTGTTACCCGTGTCAGGGCTGCTGGACAGTGGAGACAGGGGTCGGTACGGAGGTGAGGCCGTGTCCGGTGTGTGTTCCAGTGTCTGAGAGTGTGTGTGTAACTCCTCCAAACAGCGCGCTAGACGTGTGTGTCCACGTGAATGTGCCACGGCCAGAGGCAAACGACCCAGAGAGTCTGGGATTCCCAGAGCCGCGCTGCTCCAGTGGTACAACAACACGGCTGCGGCCTGATGACCCAGAGCACACGCCCACATCTGAACACACACACACACGGGTCAGAACCACAAAAACATGACGCAGCACAACTGCTTTCAACATTGATAATAATCAGAAATGTTTCTTGAGCAGAAAAATTATCATATTAGAATGATTTCTGAAGATCATGTGACACTGAAGACTGGAGTAATGATGCTGAAAATACAGCTGCACATCACAGAAATAAATTACAGTTTAACAGAGATTCACATATAGATATTTCCCAAAAACATTTAGAAATCTTGACTGATTGATTGATTGACTGATTCTAAACTTTTGACTGTACCAGAGGTGTGCAGGAGAAATGATCAACGTTCAGAGGATCCACTTCCTGTTCCAGATCCAAACTATTCACACTGATACTCCTGATACACACACAGAGACACAAACAAACATTATTAAACACAAATGTGTGAGTGTTTGTTTTTGTGTGTGTGAGTATGTGTGAGTGTTTGTTTTTGTGTGTGTGTGTGTGTGTGTGTGTGTGTGTGTCTGTGTGTCTGTGTGTTAGTGTGTGTTACCTCCAGCGTATGAGTGTGTGTATGAGCTGTGTGTATCCCTGAGCGGCGGCGAGGTGCAGCAGCGTCATCCCTCGGTGTCTGACGGAGTGTGTGAGTCTGTCTGTCTCACCGCCTCGTTCCCAGCAACCGCCGGCCATCATCCGCTCGCACACAGCCACAATCCTGCGCTCGAACCACAGCCCTGACTGAAACACAAACACACACACACAGATCAGTCTTTTATTTGACTCTGTTCTCAGCTTTAAATCACACACAGTCACAATCTGATGGGCTGATATCATCACGTCCTGTAGTCAGAGTTTATCTCAGTCACTGTGTTTACTAGTTACAAACACACTTCAGGGGAAGAATTTCCTCAAATTTCATTTTTGACACATTCAGAATTTTAATTCAGACTGAATTAAAGATAGATTTTATTAACTGACTTTGAGTCACTGACTCAAAGTCAGAAGCTGCTTTCAACCTGGACCTTACATTTGTATTTAAACAACAAACTAGCTACACTAACAGAATCAGATAACTGCAGTTTATCTATTTAAAGTGGTAGTATCTTTTTTAAACGTGTCTATAAATGTTAAAATATATCAGATGATGACACTTATTTTTACATTCACAGCAGCAAAAAGTATTGTGAAAGTCTAAATAAACAAAACCGACAAAAAAATGGATCTTAATTAGAGTAACTAGAAGAAAACTGAGGCAAGACAAGAACTGTTTTTCAGTTCTGTTTTTTTTTTTTTTTCAAGAACTGGTCAAACAGATTTTGAAAGAACTACTAGTGACTAGATTCTAGTGGAAAGAAAACATCTTAAATAATACACTTTGAAGTTTATCTAAATACATCTGTAGATTTCATTTCCAATCCATGTCTTTAAAGAGTTTTTTCTCCACTTCAGCAGCACTTACACACACCAAAACTTACAGTTTTATTCCTCTCTAAAACCAAAATTTTTAAAAAGGAGTTTTTTCATAATATTTTTACTTCTTATTTTTTGCAACATTTTATCCATAAAGAACATGGTAAAAATGCATATATTTAAAGGCTGTGAGTTTTTTCTCCACTTCAGCAGCACTAACAAACCCCAAAACTTACAGTTTTATTCCTCTCTGTAATCCAAAGGTTTTTAATGAGGGGTTTGTTAATATTTTTTTTTTCTGATTTTATGCAACATTTTATCCATAAAGAACATGGTAAAAATGCATATATTTAAAGGCTGTGAGTTTTTTCTCCACTTCAGCAGCACTTACAAACACCAAAACTTACAGTTTTATTCCTCTCTGTAATCTGAAGGTTTTTACCGTGGGGTTTGTTAATATTTAATTCACGCTGATTTATACTACAATTTACCCCTAAAAACATGGTAAAAACACATTTTTCTGATATATGGAGTGACAAAAAGTGAAATCCAAAATTCCCTCAGTAAAAACCTTTAACTCTAACTAGAATTTTGAATTTGGCTTCAGATTTATGTTCTGAAAATGTATGCAAATTAGTGCATATTTATTTAGAGAATGCTTTATTTGCATATTTAAGCAAAATTTCAGAAAACTTGTAATACAAAAATCTGTGCAATTCTTTATGTAATTAGTCAACTAAGGAAGTATGCTGATATGGTTGATTTTTTAACCCTATTCACCTGTAGAGTCTTCCCTTGAGCAGATCAATTTACACAAAATACAACAAATGATGTTTTGTTTGTTGTATTTTATGTAAATTGATCTGCTCAAGGATCATTTTATTCTCATTTATATAACTGAACAGAAAACTGTGAAGTTCATCAGAGTTCAACTTAATATCTCACTACAAAAAGATACTTGTTTCAGCATAGGATTCAACTGTGTTGTTTCGAACAGTTCATTTAAAATGTACCTTGTCTAGCTAGCTTGCTACAGGAAAAGATGCTCAATTTAAAATGAGTACTAAATGTTTCTTAAAAACTGTCATGCATCTGAAATAGCTTTAGATTAACCAGCAAATCTTTAGTTGGTTAGACTGCTTTAAGTAGTTCTTCTAAAAAGAATCACAATGAATGCGTATGTAGTTAGGAGGAGGCAGTAAATGACTACTTTTAGTCTGTTATTCCTCAACACACACACACACACACACACACACACACACACACACACCCTCCCTTCGTTTTTTCCCTCCTGTCTGTCTGTCTGTATCACTCTCTCTGTCCGTCTTCGTGCTGTATTGACGTAAGAGTGGAAAAGCTAAAAATTAATGACATGAATCAGCCAGATGATTCTCTGGAATGACACAAGCTTTCAAACTTCTGCTGGGTTTTAACTAAAGCACTAGTTCAGAAACTACAGCACTTTACCATGAGAAATAGATGTGGAGATCCTGCACAGTAATGTGTGTGTGTGTGGGGTGCACCAACATGGAAAACGTGCTATTAATATACACATACTTTGTGACAGTGATGTCACTGGCAAAGTTGACATTCCGCGGCTAACCCTGATAACACATGCTCATAAATCCAGTGCTCATCAACACACACACACACACACACACACACACTGCAGCAGTACTACACTATCATTCAGATACGATTATAGTTCTTATTAATATTTCAAATTAGCTTTCATTTTTCTATTTTCTATTTTCATTTTAAGTTTTAAATTTCACAAGTCTCATAAGTAGTTTTTTTATTATTTTTTATTACAATTTTAGTGTCATTTTAGTAAATCAAGTTAAATTAAATGAAAGTGAGAAATGTTGCCTTGACAACTAGCTGAAATAAAGTATGTTTAAGTTTTTTATATTTTATCATATTTTATATATTCATATATATACACTACCGGTCCAAAGTTTGGGATCAGAACGGTTTTTAATGTTTTTTTACAGGAGTTTCTTCTGCTCATCAAGGCTGCATTTATTTGATCAAAAATACAGGAAAATATGTAATATTGTGAAACATTATTATGATGTAAAATAAAAATAAAATAAAATAAAATAAGTTTTTCTATTCTTTGATAAATAAAAAGTTAAAAAGAAAAGCATTTATTTATAATACATATCCATTCTAAATAATAAAAAAGTGAAAAAAGTGACGTTACATACAGCCAAGTATGGTGACTAGTTAACCATCCACTGGGCTGATGGGTAAGAAAAGTAAAACATTTGTTGTATTCGAGAAGATTTAAAATGTTTAAATGGAAGAAATAAAGTAAAAATCTAGTTAAAATAATCACCAAGTTTCCACACTAAAGATTGCACTTTTTATTTATTTATATTTACACTGCAATATTTACCTATAGATATTTTACTAAAACATTTAAATACATATTTGAGTGATGATGCAAACATATTTTTGTTTAAATTCATTGTTTGAGTCGATTCAATTCATTAATGTCAAATGGGCAGTGAATCAAACTCTAGTTTTTGTTGATATTTTGAATTCAATATTATTTTTATATTTTAATTTTCAGGTTCTAGCTACTTTGTTGTGTTTCTATCATTTTTATTAGTTTTTCTTTTAAATATATCCATATAGTTTTTTAGTTTTAAGTTTATTTAGTTTTAGTTATTTTAGTACTTGCTAGCCTAAATAAAAGTTTTATTATAAGATTTTTAAAGTTTTTATAAACAGGGCTCATACACATTTTAACCAATATATTTCCATGACTTTTCCATAACTTTTGAAAAAATATTCATGACATAATGTTCCATTATTTTACAAGTATACATGTAAAATAAGAATAATAATCTCTTCAAATTTATTATAGCATATGTTAACTACTACTTAAGCTACTTAATTGCATTGTACGTGTTTTAATAAGACTGTGGCAGACGTTACTCCACGCAGAGAACATATCATCACATCACTGAATATTATAATTTATTTAATCAATATTATCAACTAAACACTTCAGCGAAACATGCGGGAATGAGTGCAACTATGTGCAATCCCAAACTTACCTGATTAAGTTTTTTTTTTATTTAATTTTATACATTTATTTTTAAGTAATGATTTTTTTTTATAGTTTTAGTTTTAGTTAATAATAATAAAATAAGAATGGTTAGATATTTGTAAAACAAGAGAAAAATACTGAGGACGAACATAGAAACTCCAATGTAGTGTCTAGCTCATGAGAACTAGACTGATATAAAGCCTTTAACAGGAGATGAAGAAAACAGAAACAGAGATGCTGTGCGTTTGTACCTGGTTTTCAGGAGTCAAGCGCGGAGCGGAGCTCTGGTTCCTCCACAGCTGCTGATGGTAGTGAATCATGTGACTCTGCTGACTGTTATTTGACATTTCTGCCATTCGCCGCTCCATCTGCTCCAAACGCTCCAGAATCGACATCCTGAACTGGTTATCTAGAGAGAACGAGAGACATTAAAGAACATTCACAACCTGATTCATCGCTGTAATGTGACGCAATTCTGAAAGAATAAGAAGAATTAGATAAATGGACGTTCTCTCCTAGAATACAGCGGGAGCTCAGAGTGAACTAGTGCAAGAATAACAACTTACTTATAAACTGCTAGTGAATTTCACAAATAATTACAAAGAAACAGCAAGCTGAATTACACATTGAATTAAGCTGAAATTTTTAAGTAGAAAAACTGAAATAGTATTATCTCGTAAAACATACTCTAATAATCTTGTTGTGTTTTTGTCATCATTTAATAAAGTATATATAAGTTTTAGTATATTTAGATATTTCAGTTATTTTTGTACTTAAACTAAAGTAAAATGACAAATGTCGTCTTTGCACCATATATAACTGCTAGTAAATTTCACAGATATTGACACATTAAATTAAACAAAATTTTGAAGTAGAAACACTGAAACGGTATTATATAAAACGTGTTTTTGTCATTTTATTACTTTATGTTTTTTATATGTCTACATAGTATGTATTAAGTTTTAGTTTATTTGGATTTAGTTATTTTAATACTTTAACAAACTAAAGGAAAATGAGAAATGTTGCCTTGGCAAATAGTGGAAATTAATGTTTAGGTTTTATATATTTTATTTAACTTGGTGTAGTAACAATTTTCACAGTACAAAAAAAAACAAACAAAAAAAAACGCTGAATTAAATGTAAAATTCTGAAGTAGAAAAAATGAAATAGTATTTTCTTTTAAAACATACTGTAATAATCTTGCTGTTGTGTTTTTGTCATTTTTTTTTTTTTTTTTATGACTATACATTTTATTAAGTTTTAGTTTATGCAGTTTTAATTATTTTAGTACACCAACAAATTAAAAAGGTGAAATGTTGTCTTGGCAACTTGCAGAAATAAAATTTTATTTAGAAAAAAACATTGGGGTAGAAAAAATTTCACTCACAAATTGCTATTAAATTTTTACAAATAATTCCAAAAAAAAAAAAAAAAAAAAAAAAAAAAACTTATAAAGCTCTAATAACATTTGTTTTATTAACTTCAAAAAAAAAAAACTTTTTTTTTACATTGTAGAGAATCAGTAAACCTTATTTTCCCTGAACAGTAACTTTATTACATTGACATGCAAGAAAGAGATTTGTAAAACAAGTTTTCTTCAGAATACACTTTGGATGAAAAGCAGTATGTTTACCACGCAGGAAACTTGGCGGAACAGAATGGAACCAAAGGCATGAAAATAATTTACAAATCTCGATTCTTAAATTCTATTCGTTCTTCAAACTAATTCTAATTCTAAAAAATAAATAAATAAAACTAATTC
>NC_056594.1:20833511-20843511 GCF_018340385.1 Cyprinus carpio | reverse complement strand
TCCATGGGCGTGACGTCTGATTCGAAATGTGCATGAGTGGGCGGAGACTGCTCCTCCTTCACTTGTACAGGACTCACGCTTGGGGGCGTGGCAGGGGGCGGGGTCAGATTCGGTGGTTGAATGCACATGGGGTGCGTTTCTAGAAGACAAGGGTGCTGTGACTCCGCCTTTTCTCTCTCTGGAGGCAGCTGATTGGTCGGCAGCACTTGGAGGGAGGGTGTTATATGGGTCGTCCTGTTGGCGGCCGGAGAGAGCTGATTGGGCAGGAGATGACTGGGCTGGGCTTGAGCGTTGAATCCGGTGGGAGGAGCTCCGTTGTCGGAGGGTGGACTAAACGAATCAAGTCCTAATGATGACTCCAGACACAACGGGAGAAGTGCGGGAATCGTTCGCGTTGGAGATAGCGAAAGAGACAGGGAGACCGGACTGGAGGAGGGATGACCCAGAACACTCTTCCTTTCCGTCTCAGAAGAGAGGGAGGATAGAGACGACGGCGGAGACGTGGGAGAAAGAGACAGAGCGAGAGACGGGGGCTGAGGAGATGTGGAAGGAGGCGGAGACGGGGAAGAGGAGGCGGAGATGGAGTGGGGTGTAAGGGCGGGGCCTCCATAGGTCTGCCCCTGTTTGGGGCTGTTGAGAAAGGAATCGGGGTCGAATGGGAGCAGCGAGGGGGACGGAGACGCTGGATGCAGGAGCATCCCGGGGGTGTCCCGGGAGGTCAGCAGGAGTCCTCCAATCACAGGGCTGGGCAGGAGAGTGAGTGACAGAGTGGCCACGCCCTGATTGGGTGGGGCGGGGCTCGTTGGGGAGGCGGAGCTTGGCGGAGAGAGCGTGTCCTGTTTGGGCGGCACAGGAGAAAGAACGAGCCGCCCGCCGGCGCGGGTGAGCGAAAGGTGGGTGGAGCCTAACTCAGTGTTTGGCTCCTCCCCACAGCCACGCCCCATCGCCGCTGCCGTCGTCATGACGATGAGCGCATTCTGCGGCAGTGCCACCGCTGCCAATCCGCACCGCTGGTCACCGTAGAATCTGTTTCCGTTGCTAAGAGCGATTGTCGCCGCCCGCTGCGTTTGGGGCGGACTCGAGGAGGACGAGGAAGAGGCAGAGCACGGTGAAGCCACGCCCCCCGTGTCCTCGACCCGCCCACCATCTTCTAGCGCACCGGACGGCTGCTTCCTCTCTGAAGGCATGACAGCGACTAAAGCATCGCTGGAGCCCAGCTCCCGCCCGGCCTCCGCTCCGGAGCCCTCACTGGCCAGATTCTGCAGCTCGCTGAGGGCGGGGTGAGGGGTGGGCAGTTTGGGCGAGATGATGCGATGTTTGGTGCTGTTGCAGCGGTGAGGAATGTTGGATCCGGGAGATGCTGTGGAAAACACAAATCAATGACCCTGGCAAAATCACACACTAGCATTCAAACGTATGGGGTCTATTTCATCAATGCAAAACAGCAATATTTACTGTATCTGTGTATTTATTTGTGTTTACCACAGAGGCAGGTGTGTGTTCGTGGTTGGGGTTTGGTCTGTTGGGTTTCCATTACAAACTGCACAATAAACACAAACAAAAACACAACAAAACACATTCACACACAAAACATAAAAAATACTGTGGACTAAACACACACAGAGAGTCTCAAATGTTCTGACGATCAAACGCTGAATTACTGAAAATGTAACACACACACCGAGTGATTTGATTTGCATTCAATTTTCAACACTTATTCTGCTTTTACCACAGTGACCACCTTTTTACTCTCATATGTAACAGATGTTAATATATTGTACTTCCAGAAGAAGCCATTCTGTGATACATTCAGATCAGGCGTGTGATTGGTTGTTTGGTGAGGCTGCAAGCGTGTGATTGGTCACTCACACATGGGTTTGAGTTGAGACAGCAGTTCGTCTCGGCTCCAGCGCAGACTGTCCCTGCGGTCGGTCAGAGCACACGACACCGGGCCACACGACTTCACACTGT
Organism: Cyprinus carpio; assembly: GCF_018340385.1. NCBI lineage: Eukaryota > Metazoa > Chordata > Actinopteri > Cypriniformes > Cyprinidae > Cyprinus > Cyprinus carpio. The sequence goes on along the minus strand of NC_056594.1, from coordinate 20,841,540 downwards.
CCTCCAGTGACGGCACGTTCAGATAGTGCACTAGAACAATGTCTGGGTTCTGAATACACACGGATCAAATTTTGTAATAAAACACTCTCATAATTTTTTTTTTTTTTTAATAAAACAGTGTCATTAAATTCTGATAATTGTAATAGACACACCAAAAATTTAATAAATCATAAAAATGTAAATATAATTAAAGATAAAAACTACTAATACAAAAATTAATTAAATCTGGAAAAAATTGAATCTATTTAAAAAATAAATGAAGAAATAGTTTTAGAATAAAAATAATGAAAATAAAACACTGAAAATGCATTAAATCATGAAAATGTTTATTTAAAATGAATAAACATTTTTACAATAAAAGCAATTAAAATAAAACAATTACATTTTAATCACAAACATTTAAAAATGAAATAAAAAAGAGATAAAGAATATTAAATAAAACTTACTAAAAAATTAAGTTTTAAAAATATAAAATTAAAACAAGGAAAGTTTTTAAATAAAAACAATTAATATAAACAAATGACTAAACGTATTAAATCATAAAAATGTAAAATTGACAGATAATTTTAATGTAAAAAAAAACCAAATAAAACACAAAAAAAATTAAAATTGAAATAAAGACATGATTTAAAAATAAAAAAATTAAAATAAAACCCCAAAAATTATGAAATCAAATATGTACAATTAAAATAATAAGAAATACTTTAAAATTAAAATAAAACACTATAAATTTTATAAATCATAAACATGTAAAATTTAAATAGAATACAAACAATTAAAATAAAACACTTATTAAAATTTATCAATTCATAAAAATGTAAAATTAAAATAATTTTTTTTTTTCAGTTTTTATTTTAATTTATTTTTTAAGTTAATTATTTTATTTTGTAAACAATATACAATGCAAACGTAATGCGTAGATGCTGCATAAAAAAATTTTTATTACTAAAATAACTTCTTTGACATGCACACATCCTGGCTTCTGATTGGGTAGATTAGTGTCACATGCTCATAATTACTAACCTGCAGCAGCCAATAGCATCTTCTGTGGAATGTTGGAACGATGGAGGAATGAACATAACAACCGTAAAGACACTGCAGGAGCAGAGAGGGGAACGAATGAGCGTCACGTCATCACACACACACACATGTTTGAGCTCTAGGTGGCGCTCACACCTCCATGCCCTGAACCTTCAGCTTCATGTGATCCTCTCTGGTCGTCTTTCCGTCCTTCCTCTTCTTCCAGCAATATCCATCTTTCCTGTATTTGACCTTCTTGCGATTGTACAGGATGACTGAACCGTTCTGTGGCCTGTATGTGAACACACGGACAGCCGTCATCAATTTCATTCGCCAAATTAATCAGAAACGAGGAATACAATCAGACAGCTTAACCTTTCAAATGCAAAGATTTTTTTCCCCATAAAAATATAGAACAATTTCTATCAGACGATACCTACCTTTTGACTCTCCTTGCTACGATCTTGGAGATATGAGTCATTATTTTTGTGTATGGCACTCAGAAAACAACAGTTTTTAAAATTCCTTTAAAATTTTAGATTTGAAACAGATACAGCTTACATGCTGGAGAACATCATCAAAAAAGAATTTTCCTCCTACTTTATTTCTGCAGAAAAATGTCCAAATGAAATATTTTTTTATTATTTTTTATAAATTATATTTTTTTTCCACTGAAAGTACATTGTTTTCTATCAAACAATACCAACCTTGTGACTCTCCTTGCTACAGTTTTTGAGTTATGAGTCATTATTTTTGTGTACATCAACACAACACCTTAGCAACCACCCCAAGTACCTTAGCAACCGCCTAGCAACCTCCCAGAACAGCCTAGCAACGCCTAGCAACACCTTAGCAACCACCCCAAGTACCTTAGCAACCGCCTAGCAACCTCCCAGAACAGCCTAGCAACCGCCTAGCAACACCTTAGCAACCACCCCAAGTACCATAGCAACCACCAATCAAAATAAAAACAACCAGTAACATTCAATGCTATTGAGTGCAGTACGAGTAAAATGTACCCTAGCAACCACCTAGCAACCACCCCAAGTACCTTAGCAAGTGCCTAGCAACCTCCCAGAACAGCCTAGCAACCGCCTAGCAACACCTTAGCAACCACCCCAAGTACCTTAGCAACTACCTAGCAACCGCCTAGCAACCACCCAGGTTACCATAGCAACCACCTACCAACCACCCAGAACACCCTAGCAACCACCTAGCAACCACCCAGAACACCTTAGCAATTGCCTAGAAACAACCTAGCAACCGAGTGGCGAATTTTGCCACTGCAAGCACCACTCACATTTTCTTCAGGAAATGTACATTCTAGTTCATATTACTTTCCTAATTAAGTTTTTATTGCTATAACTGTTGTCAGGTGTGAATTACAATGTTTCTCATCCTCAGCATTTCAGATTGAACTGCTGCTGATATTTGGGTATTTTTTCACTGTGTGTAAATGAAATCAAATGCGATCACACGACTGACCTGGTCTTAAGCGTGCAAGAAAGCCACTCGTCATGTCTGTCGAACGAAATCAGGAAGGATGCAATTTCCTGAAACACACACACATGAACATTTACACCATCACAAACCAGCTGTTTCGGTGTGTTGAGATCGGACACAACTAAACTAAACTAAAAATAATAAATAATAAAAAACATTTTCATTACTAAATAAATAAACAAACAAATAAAGTAACTTCAACTTATTATATTTCAGCTAGTTACTCATTTTCATTTAGATTAACTTGATGTACTAAAATAATAAAAAGACATTTAAAAATTACAAAATCATGAAAACCAATTACTAAAACTTTAACTAAAACTAGATTAAAAAAAAGTTTGTCAAGCCTGATGTTTGAAAATTTAGATAGATTAGATAAATGTTGATAACATGTTTCTAGCATAATTAGCATGTTATTAACATGATTGGCCTGTAACAAGAATATCAAAGTAACTATCATCATTATCATATCATTAGCATCAAGTAACTAGGATGTTGCTACCATTACTAACAAGTGACTAGCATGTCGCTAGCATGGTTAGCAAGTTACTAGCATGTCACTAGCATGTTTATAGCATGAATAACATGTTACTAGCATGTCACTAGCATGTTTCTAGCATGATTAGCATGTTACTAGCATGTTATTAGCATGATTAGCAAGTTACTAGCATGTCACTAGCATGTTTCTATCTTGATTAGCATGTTATTAGCATGCTTGCTAGCATGACTAGCAAGTAACTAACATGTTGCTATCATGATTAACAAGATACTAGCATGCTGCTAGCATGTTTTTAGCATGTTACTAGCACATTATTAGCATGATTAGCATGTTGCTAATAAGATTAACAAGTTACTAGCATTTTGCTAGCATGTTTCTAGCATGATTAGTATGTTACTAGCATGTTTCTAACATGTTTCTAACATGACTAGCATGTTGCTAGCATGTTTCTAGCATGTTTATCAAGTTACTAGCATGTCATTAGAATTTTCTAGCATGATTAGCATGTTAGTAGCATGATTAGCAAAGTAACTAGCTTGATTAGAAGGTTATTAGCATGTCATTAGCAAGTTATGATTAGCAAGTAACTAGAATGTTAGCATGATTAGCAAGTTACTATCATGTTTGCTAGCATTTTTCTAGCATGACTAACATGTTACTAGTACGATTAGCAAGAATCTAGCATTTTGAAAGCATGATTAGCAAGTTACTAGCATGTTATTTACATGTTTCTAGCATTATTAGTGTTACTAGCCTTTTGCTAGCATGATTAACATGCTACTAGTATGTTGCTAGCATGATTATCAAGTGACTAGCATGTTTCTAGCATTACTATCAAGTTATAAGCATGTCGCTAGCATTTTTGTAGCACGATTAGCATTTTACTAGCATGATTAGCAAGTAACTAGAATGATTAGCAAGTTACTAGCATGTCGCTAGCATGTTTCTAACATGTCACTATCATGTTGCTAGCATTAGCAAGTAAACTAGCATGTTGCGAACATGATAAGCAGTTACTAGCATGTTTCTAGCATGTTTAAAATGTTACTTGCATGCTGTTAGCATGATTAGCAAGTTACTATCATGTCACTAACATGTTGCTACCATGATTAGCATGCTACAAGCATGTTGCTAGCATGATTAAGTTACTAGCATGCTACAAGCATGTTTCTAGCATGATTAGCATGTTACTAGCATGTTTAAAGCATTTAGGAGCCATCATAAACCAGCTGTTTTGGTGTGTTGTTAAAACTTAAATAAATAATTATATAACTCAAATTATACTTCTAAATAAAAGTAATTTAAATATTACATTCATAAAAATGTAAAACTAAAATTATTAAATCAAAAATAAAAACAATTAAAATAAAACACTAAAAACTGATTAAATCATATAAATGTAGCACTAAAATCATTTCAAAAGTCGAGTCACCTTTATATGTATAGCGCTTTCTACGATACTGACTGTCAAAGCAGCTTCAGAGTCAAACAGGAAAATAGAGACGATCAAATCCAAAGACGCTCGTAACATACAAGCAATCAAAATAAAACACATTAAAAAGATCTAATAAAACAATCAACTTATTAACAGATTAAAGAGATCAGTGTAAATGTGATACGTTCCTCGTCCACGTCACGGTAAAAAAACATTTCTGTTATTTGAAATTTAAAAAATGATAACGGACGGAAAACAGAACATTAAAACATTTCAACTAATTTTATTTCATCTTTTTGTACAGAAACTGAAAATAAAAACAACAGATATATTTAAACAAAACATGACATATAAAATAGAAACTAATTTGAATCAGCAGCATGAAGTGTTAGTGCAGGAGCAGCGCACGCACCTCATTGGTGTTCCAGCGCAGTCTCTCTTTGGGTAAAGTGGTGGTGCGAGGCAAACACTCCAGCAGCTTATTGGGTACAAATGCTTTCATCTGACCGCTGGTCTCTGTTCAACACAAAACACCGGTCAGCAGCACGCTTCACTAGTGCTAGCATGATACTGATACTACTGAGTCACACACAGGGGGAGAGAGAGAGAGTGTGTGTGTGTGTGTGTGTGTGTGTGTGTGTGAGAGAGAGAGAGTGTGTTAGTGTGTGTGTGTGTGTGTGTGTGATGTGTGTGTGTGTGTGTGTGTGAGAGAGAGAGTGTGTGTTTTTTTTTTTTTTTATATATGTGTGAGAGAGAGAGTGAGTGTGTGAGTGAGTGTGTGAGAGAGAGAGTGTGTGTGTGTGTGTGTGTGTGTGTGTGTGTGTGTGTGTGAGAGAGAGAGAGTTTGTGTGTGTGTGTGTGTGTGTGTGTGTGAGAGAGAGAGTGTGTGTGTGAGTGTGTGTGAGAGAGAGAGAGTGTGTGTGTGTGTGTGTGTGTGTGTGTGTGTGTGTGTGTGTGTGTGTGTGTGTGAGTGTGTGTGTGTGTGTGTGTGTGTGTGTGTGTGTGTGTGTGTGAGTAGAGTGTGTGTGTGTGTGTGTGTGTGTGTGTGTGTGTGTGAGTGAGTGTGCGTGTGTGCGAGTGTGTGTGTGTATGTGAGAGAGTGTGTGTGTGAGTGTCTGTGTGTGTGTCTGCGTGTGTGTGTGTGTGTGTGTGTGTGTGTGTGTGTGTGTGTGAGAGTGTGTGTGTGTGAGAGTGTGTGAGAGTGTGTGTGTGTGAGTGAGTGTGTGTGTGCGTGAGTGAGTGAGTGCGTGTGTGTGTGCGAGTGTGTGAGTGTGTGAGTGTGCGTGTGAGAGAGAGTGTGTGTGTGTGTGTGTGTGTGTGTTAGAGAGTGTGTGAGTGTGAGTGTGTGTGTGTGTGTGTGTGACGGACCGGACTCAGTCGTCGTGTCCTTGTTGTTCATGGTGAAGTTCACACACTCCTCCGGCCTGCAGGAGGCAGTCACATGATCCGGGGAGGACAAAACTGCAACACTGACAGGAAATTTAATAAAAGTCAGCAGAAATAAAATTAAAGTCTAAAAAAAACACATTTTATTTCAGCTAGTTGCCAACATTTCAAGATGATTCTATTAAAAACTACAGACATATAAAAATAAGAAGAATTAAGATTCATATTTGCATCTTTTCATTGAGCTGAACGTCAGAGGAAAGTTATGATGTGATTACAGAAGATTACAAGCATCAAATCAAATGTACTCTCCCAGATCATGTCCACGGTTATGATGAATAATTCGTTAGTTATAAACCAAGTAAAATAAAAAAGGACACTGAAGTAGAAATATTACTTGATGATAATCAATTTATCAAATATATACAGGTCCTTCTCAATAAATTAGCATATTGTGATAAAAGTTCATTATTTTCCATAATGTAATGATAAAAAAAATTAAACTTTCATATATTTTAGATTCATTGCACACCAACTGAAATATTTCAGGTCTTTTATTGTTTTAATACTGATGATTTTGGCATACAGCTCATGAAAACCCAAAATTCCTATCTCAAAAAATTAGCATATTTCATCCGACCAATAAAAGAAAAGTGTTTTTTTAATACAAAAAAAGTCAACCTCCAAATAATTATGGTCAGTTATGCGCTCAATACTTGGTCGGGAATCCTTTTGCAGAAATGACTGCTTCAATGCGGCGTGGCATGGAGGCAATCAGCCTGTGGCACTGCTGAGGTGTTATGGAGGCCCAGGATGCTTCGATAGCGGCCTTAAGCTCATCCAGAGTGTTGGGTCTTGCGTCTCTCAACTTTCTCTTCACAATATCCCACAGATTCTCTATGGGGTTCAGGTCAGGAGAGTTGGCAGGCCAATTGAGCACAGTAATACCATGGTCAGTAAACCATTTACCAGTGGTTTTGGCACTGTGAGCAGGTGCCAGGTCGTGCTGAAAAACGAAAGTCTTCATCTCCATAAAGCTTTTTCAGCAGATGGAAGCATGAAGTGCTCCAAAATCTCCTGATAGCTAGCTGCATTGACCCTGCCCTTGATAAAACACAGTGGACCAACACCAGCAGCTGACATGGCACCCCAGACCATCACTGACTGTGGGTACTTGACACTGGACTTCAGGCATTTTGGCATTTCCTTCTCCCCAGTCTTCCTCCAGACTCTGGCACCTTGATTTCCGAATGACATGCAAAATTTGCTTTCATCCGAAAAAAGTACTTTGGACCACTGAGCAACAGTCCAGTGCTGCTTCTCTGTAGCCCAGGTCAGGCGCTTCTGCCGCTGTTTCTGGTTCAAAAAGCACACGCCTGTGCACGGTGGCTCTGGATGTTTCTACTCCAGACTCAGTCCACTGCTTCCGCAGGTCCCCCAAGGTCTGGAATCGGTCCTTCTCCACAATCGTCCTCAGGGTCCGGTCACCTCTTCTCGTTGTGCAGCGTTTTTTGCCACACTTTTTCCTTCCCACAGACTTCCCACTGAGGTGCCTTAATACAGCACTCTGGGAACAGCCTATTCGTTCAGAAATGTCTTTCTGTGTCTTACCCTCTCGCTTGAGGGTGTCAATGACGGCCTTCTGGACAGCAGTCTTACCCATGATTGCGGTTTTGAGTAATGAACCAGGCTGGGAGTTTTTAAAAGCCTCAGGAATCTTTTGCAGGTGTTTAGAGTTAATTAGTTGATTCAGATGATTAGGTTAATAGCTCGTTTAGAGAACCTTTTCATGATATGCAAATTTCTAGAGACAGGAATTTTGGGTTTTCATGAGCTGTATGCCAAAATCATCAGTATTAAAACAATAAAAGACCTGAAATATTTCAGTTGGTGTGCAATGAATCTAAAATATATGAAAGTTTAATTTTATAATTACATTATGGAAAATAATGAACTTTTATCACAATATGCTAATTTTTTGAGAAGGACCTGTACACTACCTGTCAAAAGTTTGGAATCACTAAGATTGTACATGATTTTACAGATGTATACATTATCATTTAAAAGTTTAAAAGAAAAAATAATATTTTTATTCATCAAGGATGCATTAAATTGATCAAAAGTGTCAGTAAAGACATTTCTAATGTTACAAAAGATTACTATTCATCAAACTATTCATCAAATTG
>NC_056594.1:20823511-20828511 GCF_018340385.1 Cyprinus carpio | reverse complement strand
GATACGTCTGATTCACACACAGTTCAGACAACACCTCATCACTGACACCATTCAGCAGATATAAGATCAAATCAGAGCATCGTGTGTGAAGACAGCGAATAAAAGCAAACACCACCTGAGGAGGAACCGCGAGAGAGTCCAGAACATTCTCCTCTCTCTCACACACACACACACACACACACACACACACACACACACACACACACACACGAGTTAGAATCAGCTGAGAGATGAACAGAAGGAGTGAAGTGTTCAGCGTCTCAGACGGACGGCTCACATGCCCTGCCTGATGCTCTGGATGATCTGGAAGATGGCTGAAACCCAAACACACTCATGTTAAAAACTGATCACGTCACATCCTCATATTAAAGGAACAGTTCACCCAAAAATGAAAATAACCCCATGATTAACTCACCCTCGAGGCATCCTAGGTGTGTATGACTTTCTTCTTTCAGACGAATACACGCAGAGTTATATTTAAAAACATCCTGGCTCTTCCAAGCTTTATAATGGAAGTGAATGGGTGTTATTTTTCAATAGTCCAAAAGAAGTCCAGTAAAGTGCATCCATCCATCACTAAAAGTGCCTCACATGGCTCCAGAGGAGAATAAAGGCCTCCTGTAGTGAATCAATGTGTTTGTGAAGAAAAATATCCATATTTAAAGGGGTCCTATTATGCTTTTTCACTTTTTGAATTTGAGTCGGTGTGTAGTGTGTGTTTTTGGGCATTAAAAAGATCTACAAAGTTACAAATCTCAAAGTCCACTCCAAAGGGAGATATTTCGTTTAAAAAAAAATCCCTTTTCAAGAACTACAACGAACGGCTCGTTTGGACTCCAGAGTTGTTTTCAGAGTTCTGTGATGTCACAAAGCGGTCCATTAGAATATAATTTGAATAATGGGGGTGGGGGGGCAGGGTCTGAATCCGGTTCAGATTGATATGGTAATATTGACGCCATCCTTAACTAAACCGGAGCAGACGGTACTTGCTGCTTTGGCAGGGGGCGTGGCAGTACTGAAACACCATCTAAGCTGTTCTCCAATCACAACACACACTGGCCCAGCTAACCAATCACAACACATTTTGTTTTTCGGAAGACGGGCCTTCATCAAAACCAGAACTAATTGAGCCGTTTGTGCCAGAAAGGTATTGTAATAATATAAATTATGTGAAAAAATGTGTTTTATCAAGACTCTGTAAAAAAGCTTAATAGGACCCCTTTTTATTACGGATGGTTGCACTTTATTGGACTTCTTTTGGACTATTGAAAAATAACACCCATTCACTGCCATTATAAAGCTTGGAAGAGCCAGGATGTTTTTTAATATAACTCTGATTGGATTCTTCTGAAAGAAGAAAGTCATATACACCTAGGATGCCTCGAGGCTGAGTAAATCATGGGGTCATTTTCATTTTTGGGTGAACTATCCCTTTAAAGCCTGTGTCACGACAAAACAATGCAAATTAGTTGCATAGTCATATTCTATTAGTTGCATGGATAAAAAAAATAAAAATAAAAATTATATTGCATTTTTTGACCCTTATGCATTAAAGAATCCAAAAGTTAAGGAAAGACAACCCAGAGGACACTGCAGGTTAAATTTTAACGCTAAAGTAAAATTATTTTTAGCTGTTGAAAACCATAGGATTTACATACGAGATCTGTAAAACTACAGCCTTGTAATGTACAGCATGCAAATAACCTAAATGATACTGCACAGACCAGACTATATGCAAATAAACAGCACATTATTCATGCAGTTGGAACATCTGAACATCAGCAGGATCTGAGATGAAGTTCCTATTCTGCATCACTGAGGAATAACAGCATACAACAAATGGGTTCCGTCAGAATGAGAGTCCAAACAGCTGATAAAAACATCACAATAATCCACAAGTAATCCACAGCACTCCAGTCCATCAGTTAACATCTGGAGAAGACAGAAGATGAAACACATCCAGCATTAAGATGTTTTTAACTCAAATACGTAAGGCCAAGAACCTCCCGACGCAAAGCGGAGGTCGCTAGCCATGCATTATCCCTCTTATACCATGCTCATTTCCCAGCATTAAAAAGTTAAAGCTGTTTATGATGTTTGCAGAGTTTTTATCATCAGTTACGGCTCGTAATCTCTAGCATTCTGCCTGCTTCAGATCAGACACACAGATGAAAAAGTGTGGTAAAACCACATTTATTTGAAAGAATCATAGCATTTATTTGAATTAATTATCGATTGAGAGAGAGAGAGAGAGATGACAGTTGTGTGTGTGAATTACCTGCGTTTGTGCATCTAAACAATGAAGCTGTTTAGTTACTTCAAAAACAGTGATTCTACAAAAACATTGATTACAAATCCTCGTTTATAATGAATATAATGCAGCGATCCGATATCCTGGCTGTTTTATTAATAAAAGTCGCGGGGCAGCATTGGACTACCTGTGCATTAAATGGATTTAATGCATACCTGCCAGCCAATCAGAATCGAGTATTCAGACAAAACATGGTATATGAGTCCATAATAACACTTCCTCCAGTGAAAAAGTGCATCTGCTGTTGTCTCTCACATCAAAATCCAGACACATATTTGTTTAGAGCTGTTTAAACACTGCTTGATCTGTGCAGATTTCTCTCCTGATTCACACCAGAACACTTTTTTCACTGGAGGAAGTGTTATTATGGATTATAGACTCTATGTATTTGAGTTAAAAACATCTTAATGCTGGATGTGTTTCATCTTTTGTCTTCTCCAGATGTTAACTGATGGACTGGAGTGCTGTGGATTACTTGTGGATTATTGTGATGTTTTTTATCAGCTGTTTGGACTCTCATTCTGACGGCACCCATTCACTGCAGAGCATCCATTGATGAGACACTGATGCAGTGCTACATTTCTACAAACCTGATGAAGAAACACACTCATCTACATCTGAGATGGTCTGAGAGTGAGCACATTTTCATTTCCGTCTGAACTATTCCTTCAGGAATGTTGATGAATCATGTGTCTGATGTAAGATATGTTGAGCTGTTTTCACGTCTCACCTGATCCACAGACCACGAACACAAAGAGCGCGAGGAGCCACGGCCCCACCGGAGACTTCTCCTCATTCACCACACGCTGCAGGACAAACACATTCACACGGACAGCATTAACGCCACACACATCTACAGCTCAAACACAAACAATCACAAGATTAAGGCTACAAGGTCTGCAACAAAAAGAAAACAGTTGACTGCTTCGTAGTAAACATGAGTATGTCTCTACAGTCATTGCATGATTGTTAAGATAAATACGGTGATGTGTACGTTGTTTGTTTACATTGATGCTGTTGTACTGTTGAGACAAAAAAAGTATGGCATTCCAATTGTGCCAAAAATGCGTTTGTCACATTTGTCTATTTATGTGTTCAATCTACAATTTGGGAAGTCATTATTACGACATCAGGTGCATTCAAATCAATTGGTTGGAGCAAGATTGTGATGCACATTTTTCTACAAAAAAAAAAATTAATAAATAAAAAAAAACCTTAAACCTTACTTCTGCAAAATGATGAATAAAGAATGCGTATCAGCGTGTTTTTGATTTTTCTGTTTTTATTTAATTTATAAAGGTGCTGTTAAACGAATCATTATATACTCTATCGTAATTTAACAATACTATCATAATATTCATAGAGCATTTGTAATATTCTTAAAACATTACCACACAAACATTATCTGTACATAGTTAATGGAATGTTTTTTTCCTGAAACATTCGAGTTGAACTTTCGTCTAACATTTTTAAATGTTGCTACTTGTTTCAGAACATTCAAAAAACGTAGAACAGTAACATTCGCATGATTAAAACAGGATAAAATGGAATGTTCCATTATTGTTTGCATAACCAAGAAAAAACAAAAAACATTTGATTGGACATTTTCAATGTTCAGATAACATTCAGAAATAATGCTTTCATAATTTAATGAGAACGTTAGCAGGACATTCTTAGAACATATTTTTAGCTGGGAGAAAGACAAATGCATCGGCGTGTTACAGAAAACTTGTTACTGACAAATCTAAATGTTGTATTTGTTTCCATGGATATATGTAAAAAACACAACGACCACAACAATCATAAAAAAACAAAAAATAAAACTAATATAATAAAATTACCGAAACAAAACAGCAGACGCAGGCGAAAGTATTCTACAGAGCGGTGGATAATTTTGGCACAAACAGCGCGCCATATTTTGGGAACCTGGTGTGTGTGTGTTACTCAATATTTTTTTTTTATAATTGCTGTATCAAAGAGTGATGGTCTAAAATGGCACTTCTGATATAAGGCACCTAAATGTTATTTCAGAGAATACCATGGTACTGATGCCATAACATGCGATACTTTTTGTTAGTGGTGTGTGTTTTATGTGAGTGCATATTTTACATTATAATACACAGTGTGCATATATGTATATTCAGTGCGCATCGATCATTTTTGCATATATCATCCATCATGACGCGCCATATCTGTGTGATCGTCTTTCTCTTTCTCTACTTCCATATATATGTTCGTGCGGGTGCGCGAGAGTCGCGGGAGCGCGCGTACCGTGGTTTTCTGCACGTGCCCTCTCTGTGTGATCGTCTTGCTGTGTTTCTCGTTCGCTACTTTCATCCGCTGCACCGCCGACATGATGCTGCCGCTGCTGGAACGCGTCACGGGAGGCGGAAGATCGCGCTGGGCCGGTAAACGGAGCCGCGTTGTCCGGTGATTCGGTTCTGTCGCTCGAGCTGCAGCGGTGTCACGTGGGCGCGACCCGCCTCCTCGTTACGTCATACTGATGAACAGCTATTCTCACTGACATGACGTCATGCATTGATCACCAAAAAAAAAAAAAACGATATTTGAAAACAAAAACTCTGAAACATAAACTAATCCTTAACCACACTATATAAATAGTCTTTCTGTTGCCAGTGTCATATAACTGTTTGGACCAAAAGCTCTTATTATTTAAATAGTCTTTCTG
>NC_056594.1:20811011-20818511 GCF_018340385.1 Cyprinus carpio | reverse complement strand
TTTTAGATTTTGTATTTTCTCTTTAGTTTTAGATAATGTTTTTGTAAATATGTTGCATGTTTTTCTCATTTTAGCAGTGTTATTGTTAGTAAGTGCTAATATTGTTTTGGGAGGACATGCAGGTTTAGTTTTACTTACGTTAGTACATCATCAAACTAAATGAAAATGAATAGTTAACATTTGCTTCTTTTTTCGTGGCAAGTGATGGATTTGTTTGTTAACTGTACTAATCCTGCACCACATGATCTCTTAATAACTGAGTGAGAAAATAGTAAATATGCCTTTTGCATCAAAATTTTTAAGCTAAAGTGTGTAACTTGTGCAGCACTAGAGCATCAAACACATGATGACTGTTTTCAAACAGGTTTCCCAAACACTCGTCTGTCATTGGTCAGTCAGTCCGAGAGTCCCGCCCCAAACCCACGTGATTGGCCGAGTCAGAGATTGACACACAAATCAAATCCTCACCTGAGCGTCTTGTCGCCGTGGTGACGGCCGTCCCTCTACCTGCGTTGCCACAGCGATGATGAGGAGCACGAGGAGCGTGAGATGAAGAGAGGAGCCGAAGTTCAGAGGAGATGAGAAAAACATCCTTGTTTGAGAGAAATTAAACCAACTCAGAAAATAAATACTGTTATCGCGGCGCTGCGGTTCTGTCCTGTACGGTTCAGGACGGGTCTCTGTCGGAGCAGGTGCCGCGGCAGCTCCTTTAAGGAGCATCGCTGTGATGTCACACATAGCGACAGGTTGCCGTGAGCGACGCCCCGCCCCTCAGACGTCACGCCGCATCACGGCCTGCAGACTGAACACAGATCCTCATTCCTCACAGACTGCTCCAGCTCAGAAAGCCCTGGTGACGACTGTAAGCGCTTCATCTCTGTGCTTTGTGTCACATTTAATCGGCGGCCCGTTTATAGCTTGTCATTCTTCACAGTCACAGAGTGACGCGACCTCTGACCCGCTCAGGTTCCACCCCCTATGAAAGTTCCCCCTGGAAACGGGCGGCGCTCGGGAACTATTTCCTCCTGTGAGACACACACACAATAGTTCCTCGTCAGATGAGAGTTTCCCTAGAGATGACCACAGGTCACGGGCCCTTCAACCCCGTACGGCCCCGCAGACACCAACCTTAAAACATTCACCGTGCTCCTGAAAGAGACAGAGCTGCATTCATTTGATCAAACATACTGTGAAAAATATGACATATTTTTATAATTTAAAACAGCTGTTTTCTATGTGAATCTCTGTTAAACTGTAATTTATTTCTGTGATGCGCAGCTGTATTTTCAGCATCATTACTCCAGTCTTCAGTGTCACATGATCTTCAGAAATCATTCTAATATGATGATTCGCTGCTCAAGAAACATTTCTGATTATTATCAATGTTGAACACAGTTGAATCATTCATTCAGATGGTATTTTTATTAATCAAGGATGCATTAAATTGATGAAAAATGACAGTAAAGACATTTATAATGTTACAAAATATTTCAAATGAATGCTGTTCTTTTGAACTTTCTGTTCATCTGTGATGAAATGTATCAGTTTTCACAAAAATATTGTGCAGCACAACTGTGTTCAACATTGATAATAATCAGAAATGTTTCTTGAGCAGCAAATCATCATATTAGAATGATTTCTGAAGATCATGTTACACTGAAGACTGGAGTAATGATGCTGAAAATACAGCTGCACATCACAGAAATAAATTACACTTTAACAGATATTCACATAGATAACAGCTGTTTTAAATTGTAATAATATTTCATAATTTTTACTGTATTTTTGATCAAATAAATACAGCCCTGGTGAGCAGAAGAGACTCCTTCAGAAAGAAAAAAATCTTAATCATTTCAAATTTTGACCTTTAGACATTTAAGACCATTTTAAAATGACTATTTCATATAATTTCAAAACGAGTTTACTGCACACAAGTGTGTTTAAATGCAGCACGGTTTGCAGACAGCAGCAGAGGTGTGTGTGAACAGCCAGAGCACCTGCCAGCTTCCTGTGTGCCGACAATACAGCCGGCTGACCTCTGACCTCTGGACTCTACATCACACTCACACTCTCACACACACTGATATGACACACGCGTTTGTTTGTGGGATGCTGTGCTGTCACGCCTCATGACCGACGACCATCAACACACAAAAAAACACATAAAGTCCCTTAAGACATCACGACAGCAGCACCGCGTTCTCAAACTAGCTTCTTGAACACAAGACGGTCAGACTTCCTTATCAAACACAATGCCCTGCCCTTGTGAAGAAGAAGTGCACTTAAGTATACTTTTATAAAGTGTAGTTATAGCAGAAATAATATACTTTAAAAGAACACACATAAGTGCAAATTAAATATGCTATTTTCGCCGCTTAAATACATTGTATTTGTAATTAACTTCAAATGTGTCACATTTTAAAGTTATAGGAAATGCAATAAGTTGAACTTTTGAGTAATTTTTTAAAACCACTTAAGTGGGACTTTTTAATACATCTTTATATGTACAATTATATGTTCATAATTGCTTCTAGTGTCTTTAAAATATGGTTAAAGTGTACTACTAACGTACTGACAACCAATTCATGTGAACACTTAATACACTTTAATGTCAGTTAACAATACACTTAAGTGTGAATTAAGTGCAATGTTTCCGACCACATAAATGCATATTGTTTGTACTAAATTTCAAATATATTACAGTTTAAAATTACATTAATTGCAATTAATTTAGCACTTAAGTGGGACTTTAGTAAATTTTATATGTACTTTGAAATATGGTAAATATGTACTTCTGAATAAGCAATTAATGTGAACTAAAATATACTTCGTCATATATCTCTGGCAATGAAGTTGAAATTTAGTATATTTAAATAAAATAAAATAATCTCTTAATTACACAAAATGGAAAACCCTCTACATTCATTGACAAAACAATCTCTAAAACAAATACATAAAAACGCTTTTTGCTGATGCACAAGAAAAACCCAACACTAACTTATGACATTCTGATTAAACATCACCAGCTCAGAAAATATACATATATGCATGGATTAATTGTTAACACTGAGATTTTTATAGTGATGGTCAATATAAACTGCTGTATGTCAAAAACTGGGTAAAATGTTTGTGCCTTAACAGGGTTTGTGGGTTAATAAAAACCTGAATTATTAATTAAATCAAAAATAAAATTAAAATAAATACAGATTTTCAAAGTAAAATTAATCTAAATAATGCATATACATATATGCTGACAAAATCTTGCTGTAGGATTTACTTTGAAATAATGTTCAGTAGTAAAATTTCACAAATATTTACAAAGAATAATAAAACAGCAGTACTGGGCAGATGATAAAGACCATCAGCACAAAAGCAGCTATTAAAAAACACCATAAGCACAAAAGCAGCTATTAAAGTGCATTAGAGAAGCATGAGAGTTTCAGCGGAGTGTGTTTGGGTATCAGCACAAAAGCAGCTATTAAAGTGCATTAGAGAAGCATGAGAGTTTCAGCGGAGTGTGTTTGGGTTGGTTACGCTCTGACTGTTACAGCACGTGAATAAAGGCACAGACAATCCATTTCTTTCCATTGTTTTATTTACGTCTTATTTCAAAAAAAGTACATCAGAGCTGCTGCAGTACTGCTGGATGATGCTGGAGGCTTCAGAGTTTGGGGTGGCGGAAGTCTTTGCCTGCGAACTTGGCCTTGTCTCCGAGCTCCTCCTCGATCCTGCGGAACACACACACACACACACACACACACACACACACACAGGTGAGGGTTTGCACACTCTGATTGGACGGCTGATTTGAGGAGGGTGTGATGTCATTGCTGACCTCATCAGCTGGTTGTACTTTGCCAAGCGCTCTGATCTGCAGGGGGCGCCGGTCTTGATCTGGTCACATCAGAACACGCGTCAGTGGCAAATTCTCATTGAACTGCATTTAAAATGCTTTGTTTGCACTGTATTCAGTGTGAGGTGTATCGAGTACCTGCCCTGTGCAGAGACCGACCACCAGGTCAGCGATGAAGGTGTCCTCCGTCTCACCGGAGCGATGGCTGACCATCACACCCCAACCGTTAGACTGAGCCAGCTTACAACTACAGACAACACAGACACAAAATTTTGTTTTCTTACTTTTAATAAACTGCTGTTAAATTGTATGGATTTCATGATTTCAATTGATTAAACATGCTTTATGATTACTAAAATTTTATTTAATATTAAAATGGAATTTTTTTTACTTTTACCATTTTTGTTAAATTGTACAAGTTACATGATTTCAATTAATTAGACATGCTTTTTAAATTATACATTTAATCATTAAAACAAAATACATAAACATTAAAATAGAAAAAAAAATCCAGAAAAAAAAAAAAAAGAATTTGGGAAAAAAAAAAAAAATAGGGGTGGGTGGGTGAATAAAACTGATTGCATAGTTTCTTAAATTATATATTTTTTTTCAATTTTAGATTTAAAATTTCTTTATTTCAAATCAAATAAAGATAATATTTTATTCAATTTAACCATAAAAAAACAGAACCTTGAGAAATGAAAATGTAAAAAAATAAAATAAAATAAAATAAAATAAAATAATCCATAAAATGAAAATGGAGAAAAGAAAAAAAAACAGAATTATTGAAATAATGAACCGGCTCCCATAGGGCCGCGTGTGCACTCACGCCTGGATGGACTCGGTGACGGAGCCGATCTGATTGACCTTCAGCAGCAGGCAGTTGCAGGCCTTCTTCTCACATGCCTGCTGGATGCGTTTGGGGTTGGTGACGGTCAGATCGTCTCCCACCACCTGGATGTCCACTGAGCCCGTGAACTTGCTCCAGTTCTCCCAGTCATCCTGGTCAAATGGATCCTCGATGGACTGGACTGAGATCAGAACCAGACCAGACACATGAACAGGTCTGTTCCTGCACAAACCAGCTGTGTGTGTGTGTGAGAGTGTGTGTGTGTGTGTGTGTGTGTGTGAGGGTGTGAGAGGGAGTGTGTGAGTGTGAGAGAGAGTGAGTATGTGACAGTGAGTGTGAGCATGTGAGAGTAAGTGTGTGAGAGTAAGTGTGAACGTGTGAGAGTGAGTGAGAGTGAGAGTGAGTGTGTGACAGTGAGTGTGAGCGTGTGAGAGTGAGCGTGTGAGAGTAAGTGTGAATGTGTGAGAGTAAGTGTGAGTGTGAGTGAACGTGTGAGAGTGAGGGAGTGGGTATGTGACAGTGAGTGTGAGCGTGTGAGTGTGAGAGTAAGTGTATGAGAATGAGCGTGTGAGTGAGCGTGTGAGAGTAAGCATGTGAGAGTAAGTGTATGAATGTGAGTGAACGTGTGAGAGTGAGAGTGTGTGAGAGTGAGAGAGTGTGTGAGAGTGAGAGTATGTGACAGTGAGTGTGTGAGTGTAAGTGTGTGAGTGAGTGTGAATGTGTGAGAGTAAGTGTGAGTGTGAGTAAGAGTGAGAGAGGGACAGTGAGTGTGTGAGTGTAAGTGTGTGAGTGAGTGTGAATGTGTGAGAGTAAGTGTGAGTGTGAGTGAACGTGTGAGAGTGAGAGTGAGTGTGAGTGAACGTGTGAGAGTGAGAGTGAGTGTGAGTGAACGTGTGAGAGTGAGAGTGAGTGTGAGTGAACGTGTGAGAGTGAGTGTGTGAGAGTGTGAGAGTGAGCATGTGAGAGTAAGTGTATGAGTGTGAGTGAACGTGTGAGAGTGAGAGTGAGTGTGAGTGAATGTGTGAGAGTGAGTGTGTGAGAGTGAGAGTGTGTGAGAGTGAGAATGTGAGAGTAAGTGTATGAGTGTGAGTGAACGTGTGAGAGTGAGAGTGAGTGTGAGTGAACGTGTGAGAGTGAGTGTGTGTGAGTAAGAGTGTGAGAGTGAGCATGTGAGAGAAAGTGTATGAGTGTGAGTGAACGTGTGAGAGTGAGTGTGTGAGAATGAGCGTGTGAGAGTGAGCATGTGAGAGTAAGTGTATGTGTGTGAGTGAACGTGTGAGAGTGAGAGTGAGTGTGAGTGAATGTGTGAGAGTGAGTGTGTGAGAGTGAGAGTGTGTGAGAGTGAGAGAGAGAGTATGTGACAGTGAGTGTGTGAGAGTAAGTGTGTGAGTGAGTGTGAACGTGAGAGTGAATGAGTGTGTGAGAGCGAGTGAGCGTGTCAGAGTTAGTGTGTGAGAGTGAGTGAACGTGTGAGAGTGAGCGTGTGAAAGTGAGTGTGAACGTGAGAGTGTGTAAGTGTGTGAGTGTGAACATGAGTGAGTGTGTGTGAGAGTGAGTGTGTGAGAGTGAACGTGTGAGAGTGACTGTGATTGTGTGAGAGTGATTGTGAGTGAGCGTGTGAGTTGGTGTGTGAGAGTGAGTGTTAGCGTGTGTGTGTGTGTGTGTGTGTGTGTGTGTGTGTGCGCATGTGTTTGTGTGTGTGTGTGTGTGTGCGCATGTACATGTACATGTGTGTGTGTGTGTGCATGTGTTTGTGTGAGTGAGTGAGTGAGTGAGTGAGTGAGTGAGTGTGTGTGTGCGTGTACCGGGGTAGTTCTTGATGAAGCTCTTGTATAAGTCTCCCAGCTGATCTCCGGTGATGTGGCGCTTCGGGTCGTCGGGTGACTTGAAGTCCAGATCGTATTTGCCATTCTTGAAGAACTCGGACGCGGCGACGTCCATCCCGATGATGATCTTGTCAGGATAGCCGGCCTTCTCGATGGCAGATTTCAGCAGCTCCAGAGCTACAGACCAACAGACATTCAGTCATCAGCAAACAGAGGTTTGAGGACGGTCAATTTAAGACTTTAAAGGGGTCATATGATGCTGCTAAAAAGAACATTATTTTGTGTTGTTGGTGTAATGAAATGTGTTTGTGGTTTAAGGTTAAAAAAACACATTTTCCACACACTGTACACTATTGTTTCTCCTCTATGCCCCGCCTTCTGAAACACGTCGATTTTTACAAATGCCTTTTAACATACTGTGATGCTGTGTCCCGGCGCGACGAAACAAAACCAATAAAACCCATTATAATCAAGGCATTTGTTGCATCCAGTGGGGACATAATTACTGATTATAATGACTTATACTGTCTTTTTATGCGTTGGACATGGATGAGTCTTAACTTTTATAAAGAATATCTCTTTGTGTTTGAGACTTTAGTCTTTGCAACTTTAGGAATCTCATCTATTCACGAAAAGCTTGTAACACTCCAAAGAGAAAGGAAAACTTGAAATCACATCATATAACCCTTTAAGAGCTTTTTTAGACCAAGTAAAGAAAACTGAAGGCATAAATTGAATGGAAAACAATACAACAATATGTTCTTCAAAGTCTAGGGAGCAGAGCTGCACTGTAGAGCTGTACAAATGTCTAAAGATTCATAAATCAATATAAGTTTACTGGAGACGCAAAATGACAGAAGATAAGAGGTCTTGTATTATGAGAAACAAAAACTTCTCTGCCAATAGGCTCAGAAAAATCATTGTCTTGTTTTATGCATAAACAGACTTCATTTTGTTAAATTTCTCAGAAA
>NC_056594.1:20756011-20806011 GCF_018340385.1 Cyprinus carpio | reverse complement strand
CAGGACACGCCCACTTCTCTGATGATCTCAATGTAATCAAATATAAATGCCATCATACCTAGTCACTAGTCAGCCTTTATAAACAGTACAGAACATACACACATCATTAAATTAAGCCACTAATGCAGTGCAGTGCCAATGTTTGACATTCTAGCAGATCAATCTTAGATATGTTTGGACTGGAATGCTAACATACTGCTTAATGCATACTTAGTGTATATTTTAAGTCACTATTATTAAAAAAAAAAAAAAAATTAAATAGTATGCAACTACCAATTTTAAGTTTTTTCCATGCAGTGGTTGTATACTGTAAATTTCAATAAGTGCATTAAGTAGCCTGTGTATTCCATGCATACTGAAAATCAGCAAACTGTACACAGTATACAACTGCATACTGCAAAAATAGTAAAATGGTTGTATGAGAAGGTCACCAAAAGGTCTGAGATCTGGAGGTCAAGAGGTCACCACCATACAACAGAAAATTTATTATTTTATTTTTTTAATATTCACAAATATAAAACAATAATATATCTGGTCAAATTTGTTTCAAAATATATTCACATAAATATATTTTCTACCAATATATATTTTTTAAAACTACATATATATATAATAAAAAATAATACATATAAATATCAATATTTTTAAAAGAATTTACAAATATATATTTGCCCTACATTTATTTCACTCCAAGAAAACACATTCACTATGTAACATTTAAAGGAAAACTTTGTTTGTTGTCTATAACACGTGTCAACATATAACTCATAATTCATAACACTATTGTTGTGAATGAGGCCCAGAACCACAGTATCATCAGCAAATTTGCTAATAGATGAGGAGCTGTGGGAAGACACGCAGTCATGTGTGTAGAGAGAGAAGAGCAGGGGACTCAGGACACAGCCCTGTGGGGCTCCTACGTTCAGGGTGATGGAGCTGGAGGTGTACTGGCCTACTTTCACCACTTGAGGTCTGCCGGTGAGGAAATCAAGAATCCAGTCGCAGAGTGAAGAATTCAGTCCGAGGTCCATGAGTTTAGAAGCTAGCTTTATGGGAACTATAGTATTGAAATCTGAGCTATAGTCGATAAATAGCAGCCTTACATAGTTCCTGTTATTGCTGTCAATGTGTGTGAGAGAAGAGTGCAGGACGTGAGAGAGGGCATCTTTAGTGGATCTGTTGGGGCTGAAGAGGGTCCAAAGTATCAGGGATGGAGGAGCAAATGTTGTTCTTTATACAGTAAGTTTCTCAAATGACATGGTTTTATGTTTACGCAGCGCAATACGCAACGCAACACATAAAAAGACAGTATGAGTCATTATAATCAGTAATTATGTATGTTAAGGGGCGGGGTTTTATTGGTCTTGTCTCGTCGCGTCGGGACACATCACAGTGTAGTGAGGGGCGTAACATTTCCATCACATGCTTGAGGCATTCAGCCAATCACAACGCACTGGATAGCTGGCCAATCAGAGCACACCTCGCTTTTTAGACTGTGAGCTTTGTAAAAATCAAGGCGTTTCAGAAGGCGGGGCATAGAGGAGAAACAATAATGTACATTATGTGGAAAATAATGTGTTTTTAACCTTAAACCGCATAAACACATTGCATTACACCAAATACACAAAATAATGTTCTTTTTATCAGCATCATACGACCCCTTTAATATGTTGTTGATCTGACTTTGTCTCATTGACATCTGATGTCATTCAGGAGTCTTCATGGAGGTCTTTTCCTATCAGCCGAGGCGTGGAAACACTCAGACCATCCCTCGTCGAGCTCCAGACCTGAATCAAAGGTCAGGGTTGAATTAAAGAGGGAAATGTGAGAGTGAGTTTGGGTTCGGACCTAAAGGGCACCTATAATGATCATACGCCGCTCTTTCCCTGTGTTTCTCCCTCTCTACCATTTAACACCAGGCTAAAATTAGTTTCACTATCATGAGAGACACTTCCATCCACAGATTCACTTGGATTCACAACATTCAGCTCTTGTGTATGGAGTTCCATTTGTGCCACAAACGTGTCGACTGCTGTGTAATACATTTGTCCGTGTCTGTAATTGCTGTTGTGCAAGTTTCAGCTCTCAGTGAACGTTCTGCGACACATTGTTGCATTCTAAAACTTTCCGATGCATTTATCTTTCTAAAACATGTTTTACGAACGTTTCGCCAACGTTCCCATTAAGTTATGAACACGTTATTTCAGGATGTTCTCTGAATGTCCAGTTTTTAAAATGTTTTAGAAATGTTTCTTCTTGGTTGTGCAAACGTTAAGGGAACATTCCATTTTATCACGTTACATAAGTTACAGAACCATTACTTCTGAATGTTTTCTGAACGTTCTGCAACATTTAAATGCGTTCGAAGGACGTTTGGAAAAAATATTCCATGAACAATGTACAGATGATGTTTTTGTGTTAACATTTTGAGAACATTATTAAAGACCAGATAACTTTGAACAAACGCTCTATTAATGTTACTGGAAGAACTTTGAGAGAGTCTTTCCAGAACGTTTCCTGGTAGCTGAGAGAACAAGACAGCATAAATGCGTTTCACCATGTTTAAATGCATTATCTGCTGGTAATTCTGCACAAACTCAACGCAGCGCATGCAAAGCAGTCACAGTAAGAGGTTGAGCAGATTATTTGAATGAAATACTCAAATCTCTCAGTGGACAAATGACATTCAGAACAGAGAGAGAATCTGACTGAGCTGTTGTCACACATCACTGCCACATGATGGCGCTGCACTGTGTGTGTGTGTGTGTGTGTGTGTGCTCCATGTCAATCTCTATCATAGATCTCATGTCTGTGTGTGTCACATGCAGAACTTCCTGTTTCCTCTCTTACAGCACTATTGCTTCACAACAGTGTGTGCTGAAGAGTCTCAAATTACTGCCTCCTTACAGTGAGACACTGGGATAAAAGCATCCGCTGAATGAATACATAAACAAACGTGTCTGCTAAATGAACGAGTGTGTTTGTTGGGTTAGGGTTGTGCATGTATGTCACTACATTTGACCTGTTTTCATCAGTTTCACTTCTATGATTCGAGAGCAAAGAGCGACTCGTGGAAAGTTCACAAAATCATTTCTTACCCATCCTGTTGAGAATTAAAGTCAGTCTTAATGGAAACTGGTCAAATCAGATAAACACATCCTTACGTTAATTGTCGCCTTGAATTGATTGTGATGGTTTGGGTCAGAACTGACAATCAGCAATCATTCTGCTGGTGCTTCATGAATCTCTGCGTTCAAACAGGTCTGAAGAAGGTGCGTCTCGTTTATTCAAGTGTGCTGAGAATGCAAAACCTTTACTGGAAGAGAAAGAGTAAAGCAGCCTGTGATTGGCTGACAGGCATTCGCGGCATCAGCTGCTGAATATTCTAATGAGCTCTTGAGTTGTGTGCACGTTTAAAGCAGGGTTTTTAACCTTAACTGAAAACCAAAACTATTAAAAATATCTTTCATATTTAATATTAAGCTTAAATAATATAAAATATAAATATTTGATGATTTTTTATTTATTTTTAATTAGAAATGTACCCTTGGCAGCTAAATTAAATGTTTCAAAGGTAAATAAAATATTTAAATCTAAATAGAAATTAATAAAAATAAGCAAAACACACAACAAAAATGACTAATATATATATATAATATATATATATATATATATATATATATATATATATATATATATATACATACATAAACATAAAAGCTAATTTAAAAAAACAAATAAAAACTTATTTTTAATAGAATCAAACTATTTTCAATAGTATTTTTCAATATAATTCAATAGGAAATAAACAAAAACTAAAACTGAAATAAAAATAAATATGGTTAACCAAAATAGTAACAAAAAAAAATTGTTGATAAAAATATGAGCTGCTCCATACAAACTCATTCTCTCTTTATTTGGCATCTAATAGATATCTCGGTTTTGTTCAGCAGGATTTCACACAAACAATCATACAAACAAATGCTAAAACCATTTGACTGGACACTCCGCCCGTCCAAAACACAGAAAATACTATAGAACCGTAAATCAATCAATTAATTTATGATAAAACCAATAAATGAGTTTGATATTAACTAGAGTTTGCGTTCCACTGCCTGACTGGAGAAGAAACCAAGATCTCAAACTCCTGGAATGTTTAAACCGAGATGATCTTCTCAAGCACACGTTTGGTTGATCTTGGAGCAGTTCTTCTGGCTTTATGAATGGAGATCAGGTCAGATCCTGCAGACGGCCGACAGGTGAAGTGGCAGAGCGTGGTGAAGTGGGCGGAGTCAGTAGAGCAGGGGGCGGGGCTTGTTCACATGTTCATCTTCCTGAGGTATGTGGTCATGTCAAAGACAGGTGGATTGACTTTGCCTCCGTGAGCATCTTTTACACCTTTAGCAATGATTATCGCTGAAAGAGAGAGAGATAAGAGTGTCAAACGTCCAGCTCAGTACACTTTAGAATCGAAGACGATACAAAATAAATAAAATAGAAATTCTAAATTAAAATAAATGTAAATCCTTTTAAAAAACATTTTATATATTTGCAAATATTTACATAAACTTCATATATAAAAAAACATGCCCAGGTCAAATTTCACCCCACAATCTAAAGAAATAAAATATTATTAATTTTTAAAATATATATATAAAAAAAAAAAATCAAATGAAACACAAATTTTGCATATAATATTTGTATATACTTTGTATATAAAAACAAGTCCAGGTCGAATTTCACCCAAAAATAAACACATAACATTGTTCAAATTTAAATTGTAAATTAATAAAAAATATTTTAAATATATTTGCAAATAAAATTTGTATATACTTCATATATAAAGACATGTCCGGTGCTTATGAAATGACAAACAAAAATGTAAATATAAATGCATATTAATTAAATAATTTTAATATATTTACATACAATATTTGTAATTAAAAATATAAATAAAAAAAGAGGTCTGGGTCAAATTTCACCCCATTATTACAATTTACAATTCAAACATACATTATAAATTAATTATAAACTGAAATGAAATCGATTAAATCATTTACATATTAGATTTGTATATACTTAGAAATGAAAAATGTCCTTCTCATTACTGAGGTTTTTTTCTTAATCGTGATTCTGATTACTATAATTCCATCTTTTGATCACTACTACAGTGCTTGTTAAAATTACAGTCTGCATTTATTCAAGTTCAGCAGATGTGCTCTCCCATAAAGAGCACACACTTGACATGTTCTTTGTTTTGATCTGCTGGCTCTCACCTTTGTGAGCTCTGCCGATGGTGAAGGAGAAGGGGTCGGGCTCTTTCTCTGAGGTCTTCATCTTGATGTCCATGGTGTTCTGGCCGTCCACGTTCAGAGCGTCTCTCAGCACCGTGCACTTCCTGCCGGCCAGAGTCACTCCATTGGCGAACAGAGTACTGCGGTCACTGGCGATGATAGCCTTGACCTCAGACGCCTGACGGAGACACACACACACACACACACACTGTGATTTAACAGTCCAGCAGACGCAGGCTGAAACAAGCAGAAACACTCAGAGCCGCTCATGTTTCATCATGTTCCTGAACACAACATGCAGAGCGTAAATCATCCCATCATCATTCCAGACCATTCTCAGACTCAAACTGCATCACCTTCACATCCGGATCAATCAACAGGCTTCTGAGCGCATCATCAGTTTTTATTTCAAATGCACAGGAACGTAGAAGACAAAGCGCATTTTGACGCAACTGTTTCTCACTGTTTCAATCAGCTCACAACAATCATACGATATGAGAACAAAAACGTGTTATTTCTGAACGGCCAAGGGATTTTCTTCTTTTATCTTTATTATGGGAACGTTACTTCTGAATGGTTTAAAACAAAAACTTGAAATGAATGTTTAGTTAAAACATTTCAGGAGGAACACTGCACGAATGTTGTGTAGATACTGTTTTTGTGCTGAGGTTCTGAGACAAACCTTCATAACTTTGAGAGAACATTGTTAGAGGCTCGAAATTCTTTAAGAGTCTGAGCTGCATGTTACGACACGAACGGGGGAAACACACACACACACACACACACACACACACACACACACACACACAGGGGACTCTCCATAGGCGTAACGGTTTTATACTGTACAAACTGTATTTTCTATCACCGAACACAACACTGTTTTGTATGTTTTTGAAGCCTTTTGTTTTACAGGGACACAGGAAGTGTCCTCATAAACCATGTTTACGTTGTAGTACACATGTCTTTAAATGCAAAATGTTTAAAGTGAACCTGAAGTATACTTGCAGTAGTTCACTACTTCCGCACAATTAAACTGCATTAAGTACAAAATTAGCGGTTCCAATTTAGCAGACTTTACGTATGCTAGTTCAATATATTAAAAGTATAGCTGCAGGGTATTTTTATTAAGTACATAAATATGCAAATGTATTTGTTGTATATTTAGCATAAAATAAATGTATTTCAAATACATTTACGTATATCTAGGGATTTCACTAACATATATATATATATATATATATATATATATATATATATATATATATATATATATATAATATATATATATATATATCATGTCAAAATGAAAGTGGGTGAGAGGAACCTGAGACAGGAAGCACAGTGTTGAAATAATCCGCGGTTAAAGCTGAACGTTGCTTTATATAAGACACACAGACACTAGCGTTAGTTCACTTATAGCGAAAGCTTCGCATACTTATGCTAAATATTTCATCGCTATATATACAAACATCTGACACTAAAACCTGTCCGGCGGGGTGGGGGATGGGGGGCGCACTTCCGCCTTCGAACACGCGTGACCAAATAAGGAGCGCTCCGAACTCGCTCGAGCGCTGTGAGGAAATTCAGCGAATGAATAAAGCTGATGGAAACTACACAGCGCTGACTTTCATAAAACTTATCAGAGAGCTATAAAACTCCGTTATAATGCGAGTGCATGCTGATTTTCACACGAGGAAGAAGGAATAAGTAAAATAATAATAATAATAAAAATAATAATAATAAAAAGTTTCGCGTAAATGGCTAAATACGTCGTAATTTAAAGAAACAAAGCAGGGCGCAGTTTTCTTTGATTGTAAATGTCATACCGAGACTTGGCTCAGCCAGCCGCCCGGTGCTGCCGCCCAAACGGACTCCTGACCCGGTGTGCATCCGAGGATGACCGCATCATCCACCCACTCGCTCTTGGTCAGGCTAGTGATGTAGCTGTCCCAGCTCATGACTGCTGCTTTAGATCTAAGGAGCGACAAAACACATCATCATCATCATCATCATCAGAACCATCGCGCGCTGGGCGCACAGACACTAAAGCGAGAAGAGAGCGAAAGTACCTGAGTGCGTCTCTGCTCCGATGCAAAGTGAGTTTGAGGAAGTCCGCGTGAGTTTATATGCGGCGCAGCGCGCCCTGCCCCGCGGCCCACTTCCGCACAGAGAGCGACTGAAGATGCGCTGCTCGCATTGGCTCAGAGTTTGCTGTTCAAAGTCATTTCACATCATGCAGAATATGTAGAAGGCAAAGCTGACTGAAGGGACTGACATTGGTGACCAAACGTTATTTCCGAATGTTACCTTTTTAAAAAGTTAGTGGAAGATTTAGTTGTCTCTTTGCTCATCTGCTGTACCTCTACAGGACGTTTCCTATCAGATGTCAAATAGATGTTTAGAAGATGTCTTTAAGATGATTTAAAACTGACGTCTATCAGATGTTTGCTCGCTGCAGATGAAGCGATCTTTAACAGACCTCCTGCAGACGTATGTGTGCATCACATCCTGACATAAGAAAACAAACAATACAATTAAAAAAACGTTAGATGCACCCTAATAAAACGTTTTCGTGTATGCAAACACTGAAGGAACTTTTAATTTGGTAATTTGCTGAATGTTATGGGATGCTACTTTTGTTTTGGATGGCCTCTGAATGTTCGGAAATATGCAGTGAAAACCCTAGACAGACGTCCTAGTGAAACATTTCATGAATGATGTACAAATAATAAAGTTTTAAAAAAACAGATAACTTTGAACAAATGTTCTCTATACGTCACTACACAAATGTTTGTTCTTAACATTAACACAACGTTTTGAGAACATTCCTTGTTAAATACTCAGTTTGCATACCCACATTGCATTTATGATAAGATACACTGCATGCACTAAATGCACTCTGAATCAAGAAATCAGGTCAGGTGCTCACTGTCATTACTCAAATAACGGTTTTGGTTGTGTGCACACACATCTTAGTGGTAGATCTTGGATTTATTTTGGGCTGCACTTATGCAAATGTTGTTTCAAGCCCACATATATACTGAGAAACTCAAAGGGAGATGTCTGGAGTGTTTCATAGAATTAAAATGACAAATGAAAAAACACCATAGCAGTCATGATCTCAAGTCATATGATGGATTTGAATGAGGAACAAACTAAAATGGCAGCTCTCAAATCTCATTCACACTTCCACATATTCGAACTGGCAACGCGCTTCATTTTGATATGCGTTTGAGCTCAATCTGAGTTAAAATTTAAAGTCTGAGCTCATCTTTAGTTAGGCTGGAGTTTGGCCTTTCACAGAGCGGTAGAGAAAAAAGGAGGTGGCAGCATACAGCAGAACGTGACCACAACATCCTGTTTGTGAATCTGCAAGCTGCATGATATGAGAGGAAGAGATACAGAGACAGCCAGCGTGAATGAGATCAACTGAACTTCATTCCATTACTGTATGTGACTGTGAGAAGATGCTGCGGCGATCATTTCACTGTCTGGCTCTCTATACACAAGCCTGATTTATGAGAGCAGACCAGATGACCACTGGAGGAACCAATCAGATTGTGCCATGTGCGAGAATGGGGCGGGCCAGAGTTTTAACATTTCACCCATCAACAGGGAAACCTGTCAAAAACATGTCAAACTTCACCTTGGATTCAGAAGAAAACTAAATTAGCACGTACTGTATATTTTGAGTATGTAAAGGATGATTTTCGCACTGTAACATTTTCATGGAAACAAAACTAAATTACTGTATTTCAGTGGTGTTATAAATCATCAGTGGTTCCATGAAGAGCCAAAAATGTCTTTCCTAAAAACCTTCACCAAGATTATTTTTAAAAAATAGTTCTTTTAAGAACTGTTCACTGGAAGGTTCTTTTGCGAACCCAAAAATATGGTGGCCCAGTAGTGCACAACACAACAAAATCCCCACAACACAACAGAAATGCTCCTGTCACTTTTTTGGCCGCTATAGAGGACGCATTAAAACTAAGAACTCTTTTGGGCATTTTACTATAGTACCAATTTTTTAAAACCATTAGCCAAGTCATTTATATAGCTATGCAAATATAGTGTCATTTAAAAAGCCTGGTGCAGTCAAAGCTCTTTAAAATTAGTAATACTTTTAGTCCATTAACTCTAGAACAAATCTCAAATTGTATCTTTAAAGCATCGTTTACGTGGCAGCAAGAAACAACGTTATGAAATTAATTAAACAGTTATAAAATGTGCAAGCTCAAGAGAAACATTGGTATGGTACTGGTATAGTAAAATTAATGTTTCTTTAGTCCATTACCACTATATAAAGTTTGCATGTTAGTTTTACGCCTTTATAGAAGACAGCGGCTATTTGCAATGTAAGTAGAATATTTTAGATGCTGTTTACAGTAATTTACAATAGAGAGTATTTTATGGATACACTGTTTACTCTAAGCGAAAATAGCATTAGATTCTATTTACACTATGTATTTTCTTTGCAATAAGTGTAAATAGTCGTTAGATATTATTTATTAATATAATTAGTGTAAATAGCCTATATGTCAAAAAGGCTGGTTTTTTTTACACTTTGTTATTGAAATGGCACTGTGATATATTATGTATTGTCTCATAAAAAAAAAAAAAAAGCTCTTTTCCCTTGAAGTTATGGAAACGTTATTTCTGAATAGCAAATATATATGTTTTATGTGGCTTGTTTCCGTTGTATTGTGAAAACTTTGCTGTGTCAACTAACAAAAACATGTTCTAAGAAAGTTTTTCTAATTGAAGTTATGGAAACGTCTTGAAGTTATGGAAACATTATTTCTGAATGTTCTCTGAACATTTAGTTTTTTAGATGTTTAAACAATGTTATTATTTGAATGTTACAGAAACATTCCATTTGATCATTTTTCAAACATTAAGGGAACGTTACATTCTAATGTTCTCGGAACATTCTGACATAAGCAGAAACGTTAGTTGAATGACCAACTCAACTGTTTCAGAAATAAATGTCGCATGAACAATGTATAAATATCATCATGTTTAGAGAACATAAGACCAGATAACTTTAAACATTCTATTATTGTTACTAGAAGAACATTTGTTCGTAACTGTAAGAGAACCTCGTCAGAACTTTCTGAGCTTGGAACCTCCCTTAATATTTCAAGACTGAACAACAAAAATGACTAAAAATCCCACAAAACTAAAATATCTGGATGCACTATTTATAAAATAGTTCTCATTTTCTTTTCGCTAAATATGATTTCTTTTTTTTTTGGTTTTGGGCAGCAGATTTGAGCCTTGCAAAACTCTTAGAAGTGCTGCAGAGCTTATTAGTCAAATCTTCTGGAGCTGTGGAATTCATGCTCAAGTTCACACTGGTTAGACCAGAATGAGAGACATTTCTATCATAACATGCGAACACATGCTGACTAACACAGTCAAAAGAGAATGCATGCCCGCGAGGCAGGTAAACACACACACACACACACACAGGAATCTTTTTGCTGAGTGTGTGTGTTGCACTCGAGGCTAGCGCACAGAGAGGATCTTTATCAGAGATTTTATCCAGACTCAGGCGACTGATCTGCGACAGGCCTCTTTGAGCATGGATCCTCAAGCTAAACCACTGAAATAATAGTACAACGTTCAGAGCTTTTGATAAACGCTGATGAACGGCTCAGTAGACTTCAGTCGGGTTAGATGAAGCACAGGTGAAAACGAGGAAACTATCACAACTCACAAAGCAGTTTTATGTCTACTGAAATCTCTTCAGAAAGACGTTTTGTTCCAGCTGAACAATCGGTATGTTGTTGAACAACAGCAGAGTCTGTTGAATGTCAGAAGTTACATATAATGCAACCCTGACTACAGTCTTAGGAAGGTTCTGGAACAATCAAAAACACCAGCACAGAACAAACCTATTGACATACAGTCACTGATTATGAGTGTATTTGAAGTAAGTTTATTGCAAATTATTGATAGAGCTACAGTAAGTACAGTGAGAGTGTATGGAAATTCATTTGCAGACATTTGTTGGCTCCCTGTGAGATTATGGGTAGTGTAGTCCTTCACTAATATTAAACAGTGAAATATTGAAATCTCGCTGACGGAAGCATGTGACGACACTTAGAGCTCACGGTGAGTCTGTTCTGAATGCTGTACATGTTACAAACCCGTTTCTGTCTTCTGTACCTCACAGCTGTGCTAATTTCTCTTTATATGTTCAAAAGATAGTCTGCAGTGTGACGTCAGAATGAAGCGTCTCTGCTGTCGATGTCGGGTTTGTTTCTGGGTGGAGTGTGTGTGCATGGCTGAGAAGCCTTGTGTGTTAAGAGGAAACTCATTTGCCAGTCAAACGGGGAAGAAAATAGCCATTCTGCGAAGATCGTGAGCTTTGAGCCCAACTGTGTGCTTTACGATGACAAAGCATCTGAAATGCCACACACACACACACATACAGATTTGACAAGTCTGTACAGTTTGAAAGATTTGTCAGTAACAAACCAAATTGTATGCGTTCAAAACCTACAACATTTTAAAGAACATATGAAGAGTGTTGCATGCAGAACTCGAAGTAAAAGTAAAAGATATAGTCAATGATAGTTTAATACACTGCAAAATAAATAAAAATAAAAATCTTATCTAGCATTTCAGTCGTTTTCCATTACAAATATCAAAAAAATTGACAATGACTTGAGATATCAAATGTATCAGAATGAAGTGAGTTTATGCTCCAAACAAGAGCAAATATCTGCCAGTGGGGTCAAAAAAATCTAATGGTTTTCCCTTTGAATTAAATCTATTTTTGATACATTTTTCAGAAAACAGTACTTCATATCTCATGTTATTTGCTCTCTTTACAGAAAACATGACAAATATAGTATGCACTTGGTGTTGTATCACATCTTTGGCTTTGTGATTTTGGAAGAAACCACTTTTGAAATTTCGACAGCTTTATCACCGCATTAAACTGCACTGAAGTGTGAAACAGCCCAGGCGAGACAACCAATCATAAACCTCATCACACCATGAGCAATAACAGAGATGCTTGACTGTTAGAAAATGCCACTAAAAAGGGAACACACACACATACACAAACACACTGACTCAGTGACTTCCTGTCTCTGACAGGAAGTGGAGAAACTGTCTGTTGTTCATGAGAGGATTCTCATTTGATCTTCAACACCCTCCTCTCGGTTTCTTTCTTATTTCCACTCATCCTCACAACCTGTTCCTCTCACATAACCTCTCGTCCTGCTCTCATCTCTTCTAGCTTGATTGCACAGTTGTGCGCATGCACGCACACACATACTTCCCTCACTATAATATGCCCTTTTTAGGCAAACTAGGAAGTGAGAGAACGTGGGGCAGATAATGAAAAAGTGTCAGCGAGTGAAAGAGAGTGAAAGAATGAATGCAGTTCACACTCTCATAGAAGCGCACACTTGTTCGTTGTTTTGAGGTAGTATTTTTTACAGTCTTTAGTTAGTCATTTAAAGCCACGAGCACGATCCCTGAGCTTCTCGACATGCGATAAATGCACTGTATGCTGCTAAACGGGTTAAATGTATCAGAAGTGACCTGTTTTGACATGTTGAGGAATTTTTTGGGGAATGCATGTTTTATCGTTCAGGTTTTTCTGTGGTGTGAACAGCGCCACCTTCTGATGAGATGCACAAACTGACCAAATCACAACTTTCAAGCAGCCAGAGGCAGGTTTTTCATTTTAAACCCCATGTAACCTTTAGTTTTCAGTTCCCCAAATACTTTATTTAAAATGTGTTTTACTGGATCTGATGATTCCAAGCGACATTAACTTCAACACTTTCATTATGCTGGATTATCACCAAAGTTTGGAATCAGTTAACTTTTTTTGTAATTAGCACAGGTTTTCTATTTCTTTTTGGAACTGATTCGTAGGCCTCTTATATCAGATCACACACCCCACACATATATGATAAAATCTATAATAAAAAGCTATATAAATGAAGGTAGAAAAAAAGAAAACTGGGAAAAAGAAAATTCTTTTAAAAAACTGTGAGATATAAACATATGTGCACCTCACAATTCTGATGGTTTTATTTCTCACACATCTCAAAGCTACGAGGCTACGAGAATCTCCTAACTGTGAGATACAGGCCTGGTTTCACAGACAGGGCTTAGACTAAACCAGGATTAGGCCATAGTTCAATTAGGACATTTAAATCATTTTTATAAACATGCCTTAGAAAAAACATTACTGGTGAGCGTCTTGACACAAAACAAGGGCACTGAAATATTTTAAGATCAAGTTTCTTTCAGATGAAACAGCTCAGACTTATATTTTAGTCTGGGACTATATGCTTAAGTCTTGCCTGTGAAACCAGGGGAAAAATCCAGAAGAAATAAGTGAGAAATAAGTCAGAATTGTGAGGTAAAAAGACACAATTAGCTTTATGTTTTAACAAAAAATCTTCTGGTTTTGAACTATGGACCGCTGTCATCCGATGCCTCACCCTAACAGAGTGTAAAGAAAAAAATAATAATTATATATATTTATTTATATTCACGTATAACCAAATGTAGGTCACATTGTAGGCCATGACAGTAGGCCACAAAACCAAAGAGCAAATAAGTGCTGTCCTTAATTTTACTACGGTAAGCATTTTCACCAACACATAGAAAATGGTTAGAGAGTTGGACTTGTAACCTGAAGGTCACAGGTTCGAGTCTCGGTGCTGGCAGGTGTTGTAGGTGGGAGGGAGTGAATGAACAGCGCTCTCTTCCTCCCTCAATACCCATGACTGAAGTGCCCTTGAGCAAGACACTGAAATATACAGGCGCTGGATATAGAGCTGCCCACTGCTCCGGGTGTGTGTTCACGGTGTGTGTGTGTGTGTTCACTTCTGTGTGTGTGCACTTGGATGGGTTAAATGCAGAGCACCAATTCTGAGTATGGGTTACCATACTTGGCAAAATGTCACGACTTTCACTATGACTGATACAAACAGATTTGCTCAGTATTAAAAATGTTTGATATAGAGACTATATTTGTCTAAAAGGTCTAGTAACTCTTGCTGCCAAGGTAAAGTTTTCTAGGGGTGTCACTTGTCTCCAGGGACCCATTTTGGAAAGAACACAACTATAAATAAATGTTGATGTTAATAGTCTAGATAAGGATAAACTGATAACAGATCGCAGACATCATGTCAGGTGGACCTGATCACCAGCATTGTGTGTTGCTAAAAAGGCAAATGCATGAGTCACAAAGCCTTTAAAGGGTCAGAAACCACTGTGAAGGAAAGCAACTAACCATTGCACTAGCTTTTAAATAAAGCAAAGACCTGTTCTGTACTTTGCATTCTGCATTAGGTCTTCCTAAAAACAGGTCCACAACCGGTGATGAAAACTAGCAGAATAAAAACAAGACTTCAGATAAGAGACTAGTTTTTATTGGGAGACAGTGAAGCAAATTCCAAGGACACAAGCAGCTTCATGGAGACACTAAGTTATTTGTAGAACAATAATCCACAGTTAATTTACGACAGAACCAGATGCATCCTGGCTGAAAATTCTGTTCAGCGATCCAGATGATGATTCCTCATGGTGGCTGTTGTCAAGATCATCTGCAGAGATTAAACACAGGAAGTTTCAAATACTTTTACGTATCTTTCAAGTAGAGATTATAAATTTGTCACTACAGCAAATGTGTGACTACATGCACAACTTTTTCCTTTGCTTGGGCTCTAAGAAGAGTCTAAGCCATAATCGACTGGAGAGCTGAGTGCTAAAAAAAATAAATAAAGGACATAAATTCATCAAAACTGTAAAAGGCTTGTTTACAGTTTAGGCACAAAGTTACACTATTACATAATATACCACTCCATACTAACTGCTGATGGAAGACCACCAACATAATAATCTCAAGAACACTCATTCTCTTGTTTTATTACAATTTTTAACTGCTAAAAAACAACTCAATCCAGGCACACTTCAGTTAAACCAGGGGCCTGTACCATGAAGCTGGTTTAGTTGGCTAGCCAGCTAAGTTTCAGTTTAGTTTGCACCAATCCTGGATTTTAGGTACCATGAAAGTGGCTTGGCTCTTAGCGGCATTCATTGCTTTAGTAACTTACAC
Source organism: Cyprinus carpio (assembly GCF_018340385.1). Lineage (NCBI taxonomy): Eukaryota > Metazoa > Chordata > Actinopteri > Cypriniformes > Cyprinidae > Cyprinus > Cyprinus carpio. Next base: position 20,790,621 of record NC_056594.1, on the reverse strand, counting down.
TCCACAGCTAACCTGCTCCGGGGCAGGTTATGTTCTGGTTTACAGATCTCAAACTGAAATTTGACTAATCCGCTTCAAGCAAAGTGACACATCTCTGACACAATAAAGCCACTCCCTCCGTTTCACTTCCTCCAAATTAAAAGGACACTACATAGTAAATTACTTTTACTTGCACTTATATGGCAAGATGTTTTCTTTAAGTTTTCCTCTTTCATTGATAGATCGTTTCATCTTGTAAATGTGTTTAAATTCTTCATATTTTTCAATCTTTTATTCTTTGCTAGTGAATCGCACCGACTCTCTCATGAGAAGCGAATCACAGTTTCAAGGCATGTGATTGGCTGTTCATTACTGATGTCATTCTTTCATGTGCACGTGCTCCATTAACTTAGGATCAAAGCATGAGTTGACAGAGAAAGCTGATGATCAGCTTCATGGTACCAACAAAGCCGGATTGGACTGGTTTGGTTTTGTCAACTCAAAACTGATCCTGTAACCCTGAGTTTGTTCAGCCACCATCATGGTACAGGCCCCAGGGGTGTATTCCAGAAAGCACGGTTAACTTACCTTCAGCTAACCCCAAACCAAAAACGTGTCCAGGAGTAAGTTCATTCAACTCAGAGTATGTTCCTGATAAAGACTCAAGACATTCTCAACAGAGTGACGAATCGATGAGTCACTATGGAAATGGACGCTAAGAAAAAGCGTGCCATGCTGTTTCTTTCTTCTTCTTTTGTTCAATGGTAGTTTACATGTTTAGTGCATATCGCCACCTAATTGATGGTTGTTATTGACGGTTAAGTACATCATTTTGGTGATTAAAGCACCTTTCTCTACTGACAGACATTTAGAATAGGCTGTGTATTCAGATTAAATACATTTTTTGTCAGCTACCCATAAATTAAATTATTTCATTATATTAAAATACATGTTTTACCAGTGCATGTTTTCTTTTTAACCCAACGTACTTGCACAACACATGAAAACTCACTTAGAATGATTTCATTTCAAAACAAACCCTTATTTTATTTGGTATGGTGGCACAAAAAAAGGGGGGGAGGGGCAAATTCAGATCAGATTTAATACCAGCATATGAAATGGCTTGTTCTTCAAGAATCAACACTTGTGTGAATGGGGGAGAACATGAGGTTTTGTAGAAGAGAGAACTGAATTCCAGATAAAGATGAGAATCATCATTGGGTTTTATATATATATATATATATATATATATATATATATATATATATATATATATATATATATATATATATATTTATATATATATATATATAAAAAAAAATAATAATATATAATTTCTAGTTCTCTCAAATGTATTTTTTTCTCAGAGGGGTGAGAGCTGTTTTCACAGGTTTAGTGCTGGACTTCTTGGGTGGGAGGGAGGTTTCTCAAGTTCAACACTGATCTTTTCAGAGGGAAGAGAGCAAGATTTGTTTTATTTTTTTTTTACGGGTTGGAGAAAAAAAGCTGTCTTCCTTTATAGTAGATTTTGGAAGGAAAACGGAAGAACTTGACTTCACATGAGCACTTGAACTAGGTTTCTCAGGGAAGTGAAAATAGTCATGTTCAGTCCGTCCTAGAGAACATTTTAATAACGGTTAGTTACATTGGTGACAACATAGTACAACGACAGTAATTTCTCTTCAATTTTAATACAACTCAGTAACTAAAAACATCATACTCATCTGAGCATGTATGTATTTATGCTAATGAAGATATATAATTTGCAACCAAACCTTTGTGTTTTTGCAGTAGTTGCCCAGCATCACTCCAATCAGACACGTGGGAGACACGTTCAATCGGAGAACAGATCTAGAAGAAAACTTAAAGGTTACAAGAAAAAAAACATTTTAAATATTTATATACTTAAGTTAATTTATCTGTACTCCATGAATGATAAAAATATGATAAAAAATAAGTTTAAACCATTTTGACAATTCAGTTGGCCACGCTAACAAACACCGTTAACAAACAATTGTGGGATTGTTTCATCATTAACATCTTGTTTTAATTCATGCACTGATGGATTTTGCGTCACTGTTTACCACTTGTGATTTTTAGTTCTGAAAAAGACTTACAGACATAAAGAGTCTAAATAACTAATATGGACAAGTGTCATGTTACAAGTTTGTGTTTTTTAACAATTCATTCAGTCAATTTAAGAGTTCTTGATTAATTCATAATCTTATGTTGTTTTTCATTATATTTTGGAAGTCATAATAAAATGCTGTGGTAAACTATATCTATTAGTGCATGAATGGGCATGTAAAGTGTCTGTTAATGGGGAGTCTAGGTGCTATAAATTTCTCTTTGGTTGTCTCATATGGTCTTAAAAAAATTTAAGAGTATGTACTGAATTCATTTTTCTTGCAAAATCAGCATTTCTTCTTGCTGTATAAATGTATTTTAATTCATATGGTTTATAATCTCCATTGTAAAGTCATCCATGCACTCACCATGTCTTGCATAATTGACTGTTTGCTGTAAACGTCACATTTACATGCATGTACTCAGAGTTAAATCAAGCCCTAAATAGACAGAAGGCCACTGAACCCAATCTGAAGCGAGTTAGATTGATACAAAAATGTGTTCAACACACTTTGAGACAGGCCTTTGACTTATAAAAGGATCAGCCAATAACTATCTTCAACAGAAAGTCACAATGCAAATTTACTTAAACACAAGTGGCTTGTTCTTCCAGAATCAACAATCATGTGAACAGGGAAAACTGGATTCCAGATACAAACTAAACCTAATTTTTAGAGGGTTTAAAAAAAAAAAAAAAAAAAAAAAAAAAACAAAGGACCACACACCAGTCATTACATTAAGAGGTCAAGTTTTTAGAGGGAAGAGACCAACATTTAAAATGTTTTCACAGGTTTAATGCTGGACTTCTAACGAGAGGGAGAAGAACTGGATTGTATAGCATCACTAGCTTCTCAGGTTTCTAACGGTTTCTCAGAGGGAAGAGAGCTCAACATCTTGGATGGGAGGGATGAACTAGATTCCATTACAATGCCAAGTTTTGCAGATTTAAACGCTGGACTTCTAAGATGGTATGGGATAACCTGGCTAAAAATGAGTACTAGGATGTTTGGCTTTAGAACTGGGTTTCTCTGTGGGAACAGAGCTAGAATTCAGTGGGGATAGAAGAACTGGGTTTCTCAGTGGGTAGGGAGGAACTGGGTTCCATTGGAGCCCTAGTAGGAAATGAGGAACTGGGTTCCATGGGAGCACTAGGTTGTTCTGGTTTAGAATTGGGTTTTTCAGTGGGTAGGGAGGAACTGGGTTCCACAGGAGCACTAGTAGGAAATAAGAAATTGGGTTCCATGGGAGCACTAGTAGGGAATAAGAAATTGAGTTCCATGGGAGCACTAGTAGGGAATGAGAAACTGGGTTCCATGGGAGCACTAGGTTGTTCGGGTTTAGAACTTGGTTTTTCAGTGGGTAGGGAGGAACTGGGTTCCATGGGAGCACTAGTAGGGAATGAGAAACTGGGTTCCATGGGAGCACTAGGTTGTTCGGGTTTAGAACTGGGTTTTTCAGTGGGTAGGGAGGAACTGGGTTCCATGGGAGCACTAGTAGGGAATAAGAAATTGGGTTCCATGGGAGCACTAGGTTGTTCGGGTTTAGAACTGGGTATTTCAGTGGGTAGGGAGGAACTAGGTTCCATGGAAGCACTAGTAAGGAATGAGGAGCTGGGTTCCATGGGAGCACTAGTAGGGAATAAGAAACTGGGTTCCATGGGAGCACTAGTAGGGAATAAGAAACTGGGTTCCATGGGAGCACTAGGTTGTTCGGGTTTAGAACTGGGTTTTTCAGTGGGTAGGGAGGAACTGGGTTCCATGGGAGCACTAGGTTGTTCGGGTTTAGAACTGGGTTTCTCATTGGGTAGGGAGGAAGTGGGTTCCATGGGAGCACTAGTACGGAATGAGAAACTGGGTTCCATGGGAGCACTAGGTTGTTCGGGTTTAGAACAGGGTTTCTCAGTGGGTAGGGAGGAACTGGGTTCCATGGGAGCACTAGTAGGGAATGAGAAACTGGGTTCCATGTGAGCACTAGTAGGGAATGAGAAACTGGGTTCCATGTGAGCACTAGTAGGGAATAAGAAACTGGGTTCCATGGGAGCACTAGGTTGTTCGGGTTTAGAACTGGGTTTTTCAGTGGGTAGGGAGGAACTGGGTTCCATGGGAGCACTAGTAGGGAATGAGAAACTGGGTTCCATGGGAGCACTAGGATGTGTGGGTTTAGAACTGGGTTTCTCAGAGGGTAGGGAGGAACTGGGTTCCATGGGAGCACTAGATTGTTCGGGTTTAGAACTGGGTTTCTCAGTGGGTAGGGAGGAACTGGGTTCCATGGGAGCACTAGTACGGAATGAGAAACTGGGTTCCATGGGAGCACTAGGTTGTTCGGGTTTAGAACTGGGTTTTTCAGTGGGTAGGGAGGAACTGGGCTTCATGGGAGCACTAGGATGTTCGGGTTTAGAACTGGGTTTCTCAGTGGGTATGGAGGAACTGGGTTCCATGGGAGCACTAGTAGGGAATGAGAAACTGGGTTCCATGGGAGCACTAGGTTGTTCAGGTTTAGAACTGGGTTTCTCAGTGGGGAGAGAGCTAGACTTCTCAGATTGGAGAGACGAACTGGGTTTCAAAAAAGCACTAGGTTTAGAACTAGGCTTTAAGAGAATACTTGCTTTTACTGGGAGAAGTGAAATTGGGGTCTCTGGCTTAGAATGTTGTTGCATATGAGCATTAGGTTTAGAGCTCGACTTTCTAGATGGAAGTGAAAAAGTGAGTACCATCAGAGCCCCAGGTTTTTTAGGATCAGAACTGGTTTTCGAGAAGAAAACACTTGATTTCACAGGGAGAGGAGAACTTGGGGTCCCTAGCTTAGATCTGTGTTCAGTAAGAGCACTGGGTCTCTCAGGTTTAGAGCCAGACTTCTTAGAGGGGTGGGAATAACTTGATTGGTTAGGAGCATTAGATTTATCAGGTTTAGAGCTTGACTTTTCAGATGGGAGAGAAAAACTGGGTTTCTTCACAGAAAGGGAGATGGACTTCTCAGAAGCAAAGGAAACAATGGGTTCCTTAGGATGTGCTTTTTTTACAGATGATGGCCAAATGCTGTTTTCCACAAGAGCAGTAGGTTTTCTCAAGGAAACAGAAGAACTTGACTTCACATGAGCGCTAGAACTAGGTTTCTGAGGGAAGTGAGAACTGTCATGTTCAGTCTGTCCTAAAGAAAATATTTGAATGACTGTTAGTTACAGAGATGACAATATAATACAGCGACCATAATTTCTCTTCAATTTTAATACAACATGGTAGCTAAACATTATCATAATCATCATCACCATTGTCAGCATGTACACTACTGTGCAAAAGTCTTAAGCATGTTAGCATTTTTACCCCAAAGAATGGTGTTCGGCCAGTTATTTATACCTTTTGCTGTAGTGTGTCAGTAGAAAATATCAGTTTACATTTCCAAACATTCATTTTGCCATTAATTTTAATAATAATCTAGTGTGATTTTTGAATGCACAAGCAGTGTGACAACAGCTGGTGCTCCACATGGAGATCTGATCTCACCATCATCAAATCTGTCTGTGATCACATGAAGAAACAGATGAAACTGAGACAAACTAAATCCAGAAGAACTTTGATTGCATCTCCAAGACGCTTGAAGAAACCTTTCTGCAAATCTACCTGAAAAACAATGTGCAAGTGTACCTGGACAAAAGCGGTTTTAAAATGCAAAGGTTGGTCACACCAAATATTGATTTGATTTAGTTAATTGAAGTTAAACAGAAGTTAATTGATAAATTAAATCCATTTATGACATTTTTGAAAGAATCCTTACTTTACAGCATATTTACACAAGTGCTTAAAACTTCTCACAGTACTCTTTCAAGGCAGGTTTCTCAAAATGTTTTGAAGACATTCCTATAGGTCTTCTGGATTTAGTTTGTCTCAGTTTCATCTGTTTCTTCATGTGATCACAGACAGATTTGATGATGGTGAGATCAGATCTCCATGTGGAGCACCAGCTGTTGTCAGACTGCTTGTGCATTCAAAAATCGCACTAGATTATTATTTAAATTAATGGCAAAATGAATGTTTGGAAATGTAAACTGATATTTTCTACCGACACACTACAGCAAAAGATAGAAATAACTGGCTTAAAACCCCTTTTTGGGGTGAAAATGCTAATGTGCCCAAGACTTTTGCACAGTACTGTATATCTTTATGCTAATAAACATAAATAATTTACAACCAAACCTTTGTGTTTTTGCAGTAGTTGCCCAGCATCACTCCAATCAGACACATGGTAGGCACGTTCAGTCAGAATACAGAGCACTAGAAGAAAACACAAGATATGGTTGTTCCAAAAACATGTCTGGGAGTAAGTTCAGTCAACTCAGAGTATGTTCATGGTGAACACACAAGACATTCTCAACAGAGCGACGAATCGACGAGTCACCATGGAAACCGATGCTAAGAAAAAGCACGCCATGCTGCATGTATTCAAAGATGCATATTATGCAGGGAAGTTGCATATTTGAACACAGGTTCAGGTTGATTATCTGGTTTCTCCCCAAGGAGTCAATGTTTGGCTATTTAGTATGGTCCAGTTAGCCCTCGCTGGAAGATAACTACAACATTTTGGTGCTAAAAGTACCTTCCTCTATGGACATTTAGAACATGCTGTGCATTCTCTGATTAAATAACAATTTTGCAAGCAACCTATTAATTGGATATTTCATTATATTAAAGTGTATGTTTTCCTTGTGCCTGCTTTTTACTCTGTGTACCTTACAGCATCTTAATTTCATTAAACTTATATTTTACTCATCTGATCCTGAAAGCGGAGTGTGACTGATTCTTAGTGTATCGGATAAATGTTACTCCTGTAAAGTGGCATACAGGTTTCCCAGATGAAAACAGATTTGTTTATGAATCTGTTTAATTCTTTAATGCCAAGTAGTAGCAAGAACTGCTCTGTAAAATTTGAAAACTTGAGCTGAGAAGTCCATCATAGAAAGCCATAAGGATTTTAAGTTAACAAGATTATAGAATTTTCTACATACTTGCAGTGTTGCAAAAAAAATCCCAAAAATGTTTCACTGGTTAATGTGGATTCATACCTATGTGTTAGAAGCACCCTATGTGTTAAGCCTTCTACACACTGCATGATTTTAGCAATCCTGTAAGATCATTGCTGGTAACACATGGATCTAATAAACTTGGGTACGACATGCATGTAGACTGTACAATGATGACACCTATTGAGTCATAGGCTACGACGCACGTTTCTATAGAAGAATAAAACATCATTAGCATGCGCTAGTGGTAAACAAAAAGAGCATAATGAATCACACTTTGACAGTTGTAGGTTTTATGTGTGCTGAAAAAAGTGGAAGCGGCGAAAGAGGAAGGAATAAGAGCTGGAGGTAAGCAGTTTTATGTTTTAGCCCTATGTCACATTGATTTCATGTTACATTTTTGCTGGTTGGTCAGCAAACGTGGGTCGTAACTGTAAACACACTGTGCGATGATCATGCTGAATTTTTTGACACTGCCAGAAAATTTTCGTAGGCTATCTTTGGTCACAAGACTGTGACAACGGCCATCTTTGAATCTCTCTCACTGTATGACATAGGACCAACGATCAGGAGCCACGATCACAGTGCAGTGTATCTCATGTTTTATCTGGAGGTCAACGAACCACAAGAGATTAATGTTGAAACTATAATTTATAGTGATTGATTGCTTAATTATCTCATTAATTAGCAGATTTGCCATAGTTAACGAGTCATCCAGATGGAATCTGTTTGGTTTTAAAAACCTGGTTTGGTCATCACTACATGCATTGTTAGACTGGCTGCCATAGTGACTAAGTTTGTGGTAAAGAATGGACTTAATTGTGATTGATAGATGCTTATGGTACATTGCTGTTACTATTTTCTACCTAAATTTAGTTGGCGAAATCTATCTACAACGCTTGCCTGCAGTTTCAGACAAAGATTAAGACTAGTCCCATACTAAACTGCATCTTTTAGGTGAAAGAAAGTTGCATTGATGTATTAATGTTAGTGTTCCATCTTAAGTACTGTAGTGTGCCAGTTGTTTAATGCATGTTTATAAAAGCTACTTAAAATCCCTAATTGAACTATGGCCTAATCCTGGTTTAATCTAAGCCCCATCTGTGAAACCAGGCCTCAAGCCTGGGACACACTGCATGATATTTGGCTGTCCCAGATGAAAGATTGGCATTGTGAAACAGTTATGGCAATTTCTGTGATTGTGGCTACTAAACTGTGGTCCTATGTTGTACAGTGAAAGAGGTTTAAAGACAGCTGTTGTCACCCTCTTATGACCAAAGATAGCCTGCGATAATTTTCTGAAAGGGGTCAGAACCTCATGACCCTCGCACAATGTATTTGCTGCTATGACCTACATCTACTGACCAGCCAATGAAATTGCAAAACGAAATGATGTATTGATGAACGTGATGTGGTGCTACAACTTAACTTTTTTTCCCCCGTTGTGAAAACTAAATTACTTTGTTCGAACTTCCAAAAGAGGACACTAGAAATCAGTGGTTAAGTTGTATTAACAACACTGTTCCAGAACAGTTTAACCCAAATCTTCAGATGTGTGCTACGCATTTTACGGAGGACGAGGACTGTTTCCTGTAAGAGTAGCCTAATATTGCCGGTGTCTGTTTCTATAAAGTGGGGCAATTCCAACTTTGCAAGGACAGTCTGGCGCTTCCGACTCACAGCCTGTAAGTACTTATTACACAAGTCACGTTTTAACAAGCATAGAATATCGTCAATTTTTAATCACTCCAAACAAAAATTCAAACATTCTCCTATCACAAACGCAAAAAAACACAAATCATTATCCATGGTTTTATGTTTATAGCTGGCCAATCAGAGCACACCTCGCTTTTCAGAATGATGAGCTTTGTAAAAATCGGCACGCTTCAGAAAGGCGGGACATAGAGGAGAAACAATAATGTACATTATGTGGAAAATGTGTTAAACACATTGCATTACACCAAATACACCAAATAATGTTCATTTTAGCATTGTCATATGACCCCTTTAAATCAAAACATACTCATTATTTTATGGCATCAATTATTGCTTTATTTAATTAGAAATGCAGTCTAAATGTTATGTAGGCTATTTTACTTTTAATTTAATTAGTAGACCAACAGTGCCCCCTACAGATTAAAAGTCCTTACCTAACTGTTGTTAGGACCTGTGGGAGGCTTTCACTGCTGCCACTGCACGTGCTATTACTCTTGACTCTATCATACACCAAACGCGTAATTCTGTACGTGCTTAAATGCAGCAATTCAAAACAGTAAATCTAATCATCATTCAGACAAAACTTTGCTTCAAGAATGACCCACACTGCTGACATGATCTAATCACTAGCACACCCTGAGCACATGTGAGTTAACATATTCCTCTTATCGGCAAGACATATCGGCATATTTTTTCAAATCGGGCCGATGCCGATATTTACTGTACATTTTAAGCCTTTATTGGCCGATTCTGATATCAGTCCAATAATATTGGGCATCCCTAAAACTGATCCATCCAGATGTGTCGAGCTTGCAGGAGTTATGCGCATGCTGAATTTTGGTGTCTTAATTTAAAAAGCATGACAATTTAGTCATGTCACCTGCATATAGTGCTTTGTACAATACAGACAGTTTCAAAGTAGATTTGTAGTAATAAGAAAATACTGATTCATTTGTGATGCAAACAGAATTGAGTTCTGCTGTAAAGTAGCTCTAAAAGACAATAGTAAAAAATTATTATTCAGTCGAAATCAGTTTGTTGAACCAGTTCAGTTCACTGACTGTGTAAAGTCCATTAATTATGGAATGAGTTTAATAAAGCAGCTCTGGAGAAAACAGTGATGTCATTATCAGTTCAATTCAGTTCTCTTCCAATAGTGTCCGTGTAGTTAAGTCAATAATATTGCAAACTAAGCAATCTTAAAGGTGACTGTCAAGGAACTGGTGATATGAATGGAGAAAAAACGAAATGTACATATTACATTACGTAATAATAGGTTAACGAGTCAACCAGGTGGAACCAGTTGTTTTCTGTTTGGCTTTAAAAACCTTGTTTGGCCGTCACTACATGCATTGTTAGACTGGCTGCCATAGTGGCTAAGTTTGTGGTAGAGAATGGACTCTATTAAATTTATTCTTCTGGTGTTTCTTTATCACCAGTTCGAATGGCAAGGTGAGTTATTCTTTTTCTCTTGGTTGCAGTAACTTATTTTTAGATCACAGGACTGTTTCCAGTTAAGAAGCCTCAAATACTCAATCCAGGAGTAGAATGAGCACATTTTTTTGCATTAAATGTGCATAATGTTCACTTTCTCTCTGTGCAGGCAACCTGTTGAATGGCCACAGTAATTTGGTTGGTGCATTAATTTCTGCCCCCCTGCAAAACGAGACTCTTGTCCAAGATGCTACTGATGGGTCCAGTTCTGTAAACGGCACCATAATCCTGGATGCTACTGATTCTGATTCTGTAAACGGCACAATAATCCTGGATGATACTGATTCTGATTCTATAAACGGCACCATAATCCTGGATGATACTGATTCTATAAACGCCACAATAATCCTGGATGTTGCCTCTGATGAATATGTTACAGGCCCTGTCTAGTTACATTCTAGCAACAACTGTGATGTGTAACCAAATAAAAACCTGTTTTTGAGTAGTTTGCCTGGTATTAATTTGTATTTTTTGGTTACTTTTTCAGTGTTTCTTGAGTTCCTAGCTCTATCTGTCAGTGGATCACCAGCTTTCTGACAGATAGGCAACAGCTAGTGAGACCCTGGAAATTCATGTCCAACAGCTGCTCCACCAACACTGGTGCCACTCAGGGATGTATTCTCTCCCCACTGTTCTTCTCCCTCTACACAAATGACTGCACCTCAAAAGACCCTTTGTCAAGCTCCTGAAGTTTGCAGATGACACTAGAGTCATCGGTCTCATCCAGGATGGTGACGAGACTGCTTACAGACAAGAGGTTTAGCAGCTGGCTGTCTGGTGCAGTCTTAACAACCTGGAGCTGAACACTCTCAAAACAGTGGCGATGATCATGGACTTCAGGAGAAACCCCCCTGCCCTCCCCCCACTCACCATCATGAACAGCACTGTGACTACAGTGGAGTCATTCAGATTCCTGGGAACCACCACCTCTCAGGACCTGAAGTGGGACAATCACATTGACTCCATTGTTCGCCCAAGGGCCCAACAAAGGTTGTACTTCCTTTGCCAGCTGAGGAAGTTTAACCTGCCACAGACACTACTGAAACAGTTCTACTCAGCCGTCATTGAGTCTGTCCTGTGCACTTCAATAACTGTCTGGTTTGGTTCAGCTACAAAATCAGAAGACTACAGAGAACGGTTCGGACTGCTGAAAGGATTATTGGTGCTCCCCTGCCCACCCTTCAAGAACTGTATACATCCAGATTGAGGAAAAGGGCTCATAAAATCACTCTGGATCCCATACATCCAAGTTACCCCCTTTTTGAACTTTTGCCATCTGGCCGGCGCTTCAGAGCCGCAAATACCAGAACAGTCAGGCACAAGAACAGTTTCTTCCCCCAGGCAATCTACCTCATGAACAGTTAAATATTCCCCACTTTATGCAATAATGTGCAATAACCTTATATTTATTTGTAACCACCTCCATCCAAGTACATCTCTGCATCTTACTCTATTCTATTCCCTTATCATCTATAGCACAACTGTTCATACAATTTACTTATTTTTCAATATTTGTCTAATAACATGGGTGGTTTTTTTGTTTGTTTGTTTGTTTTTTTTGGTCTGTGTTGTTATTGGTGTCTCTGTGTACTAGAAGCTTATGTCACTAAAACAAATTCCTTGTATGCACAAGCATACTTGGCAATAAAGCTCTTTCTGATTCTAAGAAGTTTGTGTTGCCACTTTAAAGTTAAATTATTATATTTTTTTATTATTATTATTTTTAATACTATGTTCAGAGGTGTTTTCAATCAGTGGGATGACTATCAGGTGTCATTGCCTGTACTGTTTTATATAGAGAACAGGGATCTATCAAGTCAGATCATGTTTGTGGAAGTGACTCAAAGGAGATCTCTGAGAACCTTAGAAAAATAGTTGCTGTTGCTCATCAGGCAGGAAAAGGTTACGAAACTATCTCCAAAGAGTTTGAACTCCCCAAATCCACAGTCAAACAGATTGTGTAATGGTTGCAAAGGACGACAGGGTAACTTCTAAGCAAATAAATGTCTTTTTCACATTGGCTAATGTTCGTGAGTCCGTCTTTAGGAGAACACTTAACAACCGTGGTGTGCATGCCAGAGTTGCAAGAAGAAAGCAACTGTGCTCCAAAAACAACATTCCTGCCCATCTGCAGTTTGCTAAAGATCATGTGGACAAGCCAGAGGGCTCTTGTAGAAATGTTGTGTGGACAGATGTAACTTTTTATTTATGTAACTAATCTAACCTTATGGTTTAAATGAGTAGTGTTATGTATGGAGAAAGAAAAACACTTAATTCCAGCATAAGAACCTTTTCCCATCTGTGAAACGTGGTGGTGGTAGTGTCATGGTTTTGGCCAGTTTTGCTGCATTTGGGCCAGGACGGATTGCCATCATTGATGGAACAATCAATTCAGAATTATACCAGCCAATTTTAAAGGAAAATTTCAGGACATCTGTCCGAGATCTGAGTCTCAAGAGAAAGTGGGTCATGCAGCAAGACAATGACCCTAATGTCGTTTTTCCACTGCGTGGTACGACTTGGCTCAGCACAGCTCAGTACGGTACAGAACAGCACGGTTTGTGTTTCCACTGTAGTGTAGTATCACTTTAGAGTGGGCGGGATTATTCACATCATTATAGTTGCGCTGCCTCTACTTCCCACAACTCCTAAAAAAAAAAAAAAAAAAAAAACCTTTTTCATTCCGTGTCGCCCCATCAAGCTCTCACTGAATCCACTCCTCTGCTGTCAATGAGAGGAACGTCTGTTCTTCTGCAACAGACAACAAAACTTTTTGGTTGTTAAAAAAGGTGAGCTCGTTCAAAACAGTTGCATTCGATCCTTCGCTGGCTGTGCTGATTTAAATCTAGCAGTTCTTTTGTGTTTGTGTCGCAAGTTCAGTGACGATTCTCTCAGGCCAATCCGTGATCAGCAGAGTTTACGCGTCACGTTTTGGTAACGGTACGGTTCCGAGCCATACCATGCCATACTATGCAGTGGAAAAGTGCCAAAAGAACACAAGTCATTCTACCAAAGAATGGTTAATGAAAGAACAAAGTTAATGTTTTGGAATGGCCGAGTCAAAGTCTGGACCATAATCCAATTGAAATGTTGTGGAAGGACCTGAAGCAAGCAGTTCCTGTGAGGAAACCCACCAACATCACAGAGTTGAAGTGGTTCTGCACTGTGGAATTCCTACAAAAAATACCTAATGGCTGTTATGCAGGACTGATCAGCAGTTACAAAACACTGCAAAAGGGGGGTCAGACCAGATAGTGCAAGCAAAGATTCACATGCTTTTGCCACTCACAGATTTATAACACTGCATCATTTTTCTCAATAAATAAAATGACAAATAAAATATTTTTGTATTATTTGTTTGATTGGATCACTTCTTCATGGCAGTGTTTTTTGGGTAGAATTATGAGAAACCCCACTCCCTTAGCTGAAAAGCATCCCCACACATGGATGGTCTCAGAATGCTTCACTGTTGGCACAACACAGGACTCATGGTAGCGCTCACCTTTTCTTCTCCGAACAATAGATTTTACAGTTGTCCCAAACAGTCGTAAGGGAGCTTCAACAGAGAAAATAACTTTGCACCAGTCTTCTCCTGTCCAATACTTGTATTTCCTGCAGACTTTCAGTCTGTCCTTGATGTTTTTCTTGGAGAGAAGAGGCTTCTTTGCTGCTCTTCTTGACACCAGGCCGTTGTCCAAAAGTCTTGGCCTCACTGTGTGTGCAGATGCTCTCACACCAACCTGCTGCCATCCCTGAGCAAGTTCTGCACTGCTGGAGACACGATTCCATAGCGGACTCCACAGGAGGAGACGGTCCTAGTGCTTGCTGGACACTCCGAGACATCCTGAAGACTTCTTCACTGCTGTCGAACCTCTCTCCTTGAAGTTCTTGATGATCCAGTAAATGGTTCTTTTAGGTGCAATATTCTTCGTAGCAATTTCCTTGCATGTGAGGCCATTTTGATGCACTGCAATCATAGCGCCACATGTTTCTTTGGAGGTAACCATTGCTAAAAGAACACAATGATTGGAAGCGCTTCTTCGTTCCTTTTATAGCAATCAGTCTGCTCTTACAATCTAATTAGTATGATAGTGATTTCACCTGACTAGTACTCATTCACACTTTCACGTGCTAATGATATGATTAGTCAATTAATGTTAGCTGGTCATTTTGTGTCAGGATAAAAAAACAGTGAAATTTCTTTTTTTTTGTCTTTTTCTATTTTTTGTGAAAAGTAACTTTTTTTTGGCCAATGAAGCTTTTAGCAGTTATTTTAAATGCATTCGATCACTCTACACAATAATCTAGAAACAATGTGAATGAACACCACAACAGCTGAAGCAGCAAACTTTGCAAAACACGAAATTTATGTCACTGCCAAAACTTTTGGCCATGACTGTACATAGACACAATATACATTACAAATACTTATTACATTACATTACATATACAAATTTACTTGAAGGTTTACGTAACAAAGTTCCGGAGGAGCATGTTCAGATAATCAATCAATCAGCGCAAGAGAAAATCTGAATATGTAGCAGTCTCTCACCTTTGTCCCACAACAAGTTTCACAGCATTTGGCCCTGCCTTATGCCGTCATGTCCGAGATAGAGCTCTTTCCTTCTGATGATGATTCTTTCATCACCGCCGAGTCTCTATGGCAAACTGCCGCCACAAGGAATATTCCCTCTCCAGGGGTCAACATCATTGATCCCCAGTCCTCAAATAGGGGCCGCCGGCTCACACAATCCACTCCACGCACGCCAAGATGCCGAAAACCCTCCTCTTCCCCACCGGCAAAACACCCACCACCTTCCTCCATGTCAACTCCCACTCCGGTTCATCCAAATATCCCTGATATGGTGAAAGGGACGGTTAAAGGACAATCCCTGATAAATTCAGATGTCAAATTTTCAAGAAGATTAAATAAACCAGAATTATTCAAATTTTTTATAAGGTCTTAGCAAGCGGATGTTGCCCAGGCTCCCCTACCTCTGAGTAATTCTCTACATGCTTGTTCTCATTTCTCTCTCTTCACAGCAACTCCACAACCAGCTCCACCAAATGCTGTCGCCTCAGAACTTCCTCCAGTGCCGAACAATATCAGAGCCCAAATCCTAGCAGGTGCACACGTGGATTTGGGTTCTTTATTGTCCTTATTTCCTCCAGTAGAGTCTGATCACCAGGTGGACTGCGGTGATATATCTGTAACTTTAAAAAACAATACGCAGAGTTCTTCAAACATACTATGACTGGCTGAATTTTGTATCGCATTCAGCTGCTATACCGCTTTTCCCCATAGATGCCATGAGCTAAACGATTATCTCTCCATCATAGCTGAGCTTGCGCTGTCTTATGAGGGTAGCCATTTCTATACTTATCATAATCTGTTTTCTGATAAATGGGCACCTCAGTCGTGATATTGCCGGCCCAGGACTCGAACCCACAACCTTAGGGTTAGGAGTCAAACTCTCTAACCACTAGGCCATGACTATTTATTGGGAAGCCTTTGACACTGATCACAGCCTTTAAAACCTACATGAGATCAGCCATTTCCACATCAAAAAACGCATACCAAGCCCTAATCAATTAAATAGTTCATTCCCATCACCTGCGCCCCGACTGTCATCACTTTCCAGTCCGAACATTCAAACAAACCCTTTGGCTCACCGAATCCATGCTACTATAAACATGTTGTAATTCGTTTAGTATTTGCTACAGTCAAGGTCTAGGTCAAGCTCAAGGTCAGTTTATTTATATAGCACATTTTAAAACAGCTAGTCTATGCCAAAGTGCTGTACATATACAAATAAATATAGAGATTATGAGCATAAAAAGAAATGACTTAAAAAATACATAATCAATACAAAAACACATTTACATAAAAAAACATACATTTCATCTAAAAGCCAAGGAATACAGATACGTTTTCAGGTGGGATTTAAAAACAGGAATGGAAAATTTCAGTCTCCCCAGTTTGCATGCAGTGTGGGCTCCCCGTTCAGGGGCCGGACTCAGTTCCCCCTCTTTAAGCACCGGTTGAGCCCTCCCATTCGAATAGCAGTGAGAGCCTGCCTTTATTAGACGTTGTTGGACGCCCATGTTTGTGTTGCCATGGAGGACTCCCTGTTCGGAGGTAGCGAGCGGTCTTTCCGGGTGTCCCAGCCCACTTCGAGCCCTCCCTGACCAAATGCAGTGGGCACCCCTGTTCGACTGCAGGCGGGGCCTAACTGTCTGATTCCACAAGCATCAGATGCTGCGAGGCCCCCCCAGTCAAACGGCTAAATTCGATCCCAATTCACACTCGTATAATCTCGAGCAGTATGCAAGAACTTTCCTTCCATCTAGCTGGTGGGGCTTATCCGTCCGATACTGCGAGCGTTCATGTTCTCGTTGGATACTTCTAGAAGCCCTCCCGGTCAAACGGTCAAGCTGGGCTTTGTGAATACCTTCTCACGCCCCACACTTACACACCTCACCTCACTAACAACACTGAAAAAGATATGCTCTCCTAACTTAGAGGCACTCTTCATAAATTGTTAACCTTTCTACTCACCGCGGGGAGTTTTCCTCGTTCATTCTTGTGAATGTCTACATCCCTCCGGACGTGTGCATTAGCGCAGCGCTGCAACAGCTGGCTGAACTAGTAACTGAAATGGAGTAACAGTACCCGGTACCAGGTAATGTACCCAGTGGAAAACCCCCCAAAAGTGAACTATACCGAACTGTACTGTGCCGTACCATGCTGTGGAAAAGCGCCATAAGAAAGCTTCAGGCCCAGATGGTGTTTCACCTGCCTGTCTAAAGGTCTTCGCTGACCAATTGGGCCCCATCTTTACACAGATCTTCAACAGATCACTGGAGCTGTGTGATGTTCCCTGCTGCTTCAAATGCTCCACTATCATTCTGGTCCACACAAAACCCATAATCACTGGACTTAACGACTACAGGCCTGTCGCTCTCACATCTGTGGTCATGAAGTCATTTGAGAGACTGGTCCCAGCCTACCTGAAGGACATCACTGGACCCTTGCTGGATCCTCTTCAGTTTGCCTACAGAGCAAACAGGTCTGTGGATGATGCAGTCAACATTGGACTGCATTATGTTCACCAAAATCTTGACAGACCAGGGAATTACGCAAAGATCTTATTTGTGGACTTCAGTTTGGCCTTCAATACCATCATGCCTGACCTTCTCTCAGCCAAACTGACCCAGCTCTCTGTACACACCTCCATCTGTCAGTAGATCACCAGCTTCCTGACAGACAGGCAGCAGTTAGTGATCCAGGATTCTCATGATCAGCACTGGAGCCCCCCAAGGATGTGTGCTCTCTCCACTGCTCTTCTCTCTGTTTACAAATGACTGCACCTCTAAAGACACCTCTGTCAAGCTCCTGAAGTTTGCAGATGGCACAACCATCATTGGCCTCATCCACAATGAAGACGAGTCTGCTTACAGACAGGAGGTCACATTGACTCCTTTGCTAAAGAGGCCCAGCAGAGGTTGTACTTCCTTCGCCAGCTGAGGAAATTCAACCTGCCACAGGAGCTGCTGAAACAGTTCTACTCCGCCATCAAGTCTCTCCTGTGTGCATCCAAAACTGTCTGGATTGGCTCAGCTACCAAATAAATCATCAAGAGACTACAACGGACAGTCAGGACTGCTAAGAAAATTATTGGTTCCACCCTGCCCAACCTCCAAGATCTTTACACTTCCAAATTGAGGTCGTTTTTCAACCCGTGGACATGAAAAACAACCCCTGGCAAAAGTGTTAAAGTAGCCCAAGTGGACTTGGCAACACTGTTTATTTTAAGCAAAAATAAACTGCATTAGCGCCCCCTTTTGTCAGCCAACAACATCACTTAATCTGACACTTTTTCTTTGATGAAGAACGAGCCAGGCTGACGGCCATCGGAGGGACAGTCCGCCCCTGAAGGGGGGTGAAAACTTTTTGAATGGGATGATCATGGTAAATTGTCCTTATTTTTCCCTCTGGGAAACATATAAGTATTTATGTAGCTTCTGAAGTGCAGTAATGAATGAAAAAAATATCTTTAATCAAAATAAGAAAATTTACACATCATTCAGGTCAAAAGTTTACACCCCCCCAGCTCTTAATGCATCGTGTTTTCTTCTTGAGCATCAGTAAATGTTTTGACCTTTTGCAATTGTTATGTATGAGTCCCTCAATTGTCTGCAGAGTGAGAAGATGGATCTCCAAATCATACAGTCACTGCTGGAAAGGGTTCAGATATGCAGAAGATGCCGGAAAACCAAAGAATGTGCAAGAGCTGGAGGGTTTTTCTGAAGAACAGCAGGCAGTTTAACTGTTCATGAACCATCACAAAACAAAGACCGTTGTGGATCATTAAAGTGTAAACCTTTTTTTTTTTTTTTCTTATTTTATAAATTCAGTTCTTTTGTCTCGTGGATATAAACATCTGTTATGTGAAAAAGCTTACTCAGGACAGTACTAAATAAAACATAACATGCCATTTTCATGATCCCTCTTATTTTGTTAAGATTATAAACAATTTGCATATTCTGCAAGGGGTATGTAAACTTATGTGCACAACTGTATATATATATATATATGTGTGAGTGAGTGTGTGTGTGTGTGAGTGTGTGTGTGTATATATATATATTAAAAAATATATATGAAATCTCCATAAGTATTTTTCAAAAACAAGTCAATTCACCTTTTTATAATTTTTTCGATCAGATCAGACATCACATAAATGCAATTTTGAACATTATTCTGCACTAAATCTCCAAAAGCTTTATAAACGGCAATAAACAAGAAGGTGAGTGGCAAATTAAAAATGAAACTTGGTGAAATCTTTACCATCATGTCCCGAGAACACACACACACACACACACACAAAAGTCATTAGGTAAAAAAGGAATTTTTTTTTTTTCTTGATTAATTCTTGAGGAATCTTTTCAATTCATTTTGATTAATGAGTCAAAGTCTTCAAATAATGAAAAGTCATATTTAACAAAAGAACTGTGCTAGAGGAAGCAGATGTTGGGTATAAATAGAAGCGGATGTTTATTGTGATCAGGCAGCGCGGACGCTGAAGAACGGTAGCGCTCTGATGAAAGAGTCGAGTTTACTGCTGAACAGATCGCTCTGGAGAGACTCGCCCAGCACACACAGCGGGTTCTTCACGATGTACTCCACATACAGCTGCAGACGGACACAACCAGAGACAGTCACCAGAGTGAACACAGAGAGTACTGTGTGTGTGTGTGTGTGTGTGTGTCTTACAGTGCTGTAGATCTGCTGCAGTGTGTCTCTGCAGTTCGGCACGCCGAGGTCTGTGTTCAGCACCAGTTTGATTCCTGTTGGAGTTTCATAATAATGCAGCTTATAACGGCTGGTCTGGAACGCCAGAAAGCCGTCTTTCCTAAAGCAATGAGTCAAGGAGAACATGAACACACACACACACACACACACACACACTGTGACGAGAGGGAGGATACATGTCCAGCGGGCTCATCTTACTGATGAAGGAGCGGATGGAGAACAGCATCCCGTACATCAGCTTAAACTCCTGCCGAAACACAATAATTCACTTCACTGTCACTCACAATCATCTCTAAGATATTCACACCTGTGAGGAATATCACGCTTCTCTGTGTACATGGAATAATATTAACACAAACAGGGGATTAGAGAGGAACATCAACATTACAAGAAAGATAAAATAAACATCATATGCTTTGTAGCTCATGAGCTGTTGTTGTTGTTACATAGAAACTATGTAAAGCGTGTGTGTGTGTGTGTGTGTGTGTATATATATGTGTGTGTGTGTGTGTATATGTGTGTGTGTGTTTGTGTGTATATATGTGTGTGTAAGTGTGTGTATATATATATGTGTGTGTGTGTGTGTGTGTTTGTGTGTGTGTATATGTGTGTAGGTGAGTGTGTGTATATATATGTGTGTGTGTGTGTATATGTGTGTTTGTGTGTGTGTGTGTTTATATATGTGTGTGTGAGTGTGTGTATATATATATGTGTGTGTGTGTGTGTGTAAGTGTGAGTGAAAGTGTGAGTGAGTTTGGTGTCTGACCAGCTAGTTGTGCTTCAGGCTTGTTACATCTGGCCCTGCCCTCTAGCTGCTACCGTAGGCGCACACCAGGCTCAACATCCCTGGTGAGTCGGTACAGTCAGCAGCTGCTAACGCCGAACCCCGGGCGGCGGTTAAACTAACCTGGAAAACTCAGCTTGTCTGAGCTTGGGCGCGTGGAGCCCTTGGTGGAGGAAATTCCACCTAAATGGGTCTTTGGACCGTCTACTGCAACCAGGACCATCTCCAGTCGTCTTGACTATGTCTTGCCACTGGGTACAGATGTGGCTGGTCGAGAGAGTGAGGGTGAATGCTGCGCAAATCACCCTCACTTAAATCCAAGTTCTCTGCGCAAGTCATGGCACTTTTTCTTACCATCGTCATCATCCAAGTCCTGTGGCGATGGGTGAGCGACGAAGCAGCAGGCACGGATATGCTAGAAGCTGTAGCCGCAAACCTGCACGCAGGCGGCTCAGGATATTGGTCGTTCCCTCACTGGACCGAAGCAGCAGTGAAGTCCGGCAGCACCCTGAGTGACTGAGCAGCCCTATTCAGGATCACACTGCTCACCTCCGTAGTGAGGAAAGGGTTAGAAAAGGTACCCTAAACATTGTCTGCTTCAAAAAAATCCTGGCCAGCCTACCGCAGCTGGCGGGATCCCGTACTTGCGGTCGAAAAACAGAAAGAAAAAAAAAACAAAATGAAAAAGACCAAAGTGATACCACTCACTGTTGGCGCCTGGAATGTGCGCACCTTGATGGACACATCTGGATCAAAAAGACCTGAGAGACACACCGCCCTCGTGGGCAGAGAGCTAGCCAGATATAATGTGGATATTGCTGCCCTTAGTGAGACCCGACTGGGCGATATTGGACAAGTGACTGAAGTGGGTGCAGGTTACACATTCTTCTGGAGAGGACGAGGCCAGGAGGAGAGACGAGATGCTGGTGTGTTGGTTTTGCAGTAAAAAATCACCTGGTCAACCAACTGGCAAGCCAACCCAAGGGGATAAACGACCGTTTAATGACCTTACAGCTCCACCTATTTGGTAAAAAGGCGGCCACCATCATCAGTGCCTATGCCCCTACCATGACCAACTCTGACGAGATCAAAATCAAGTTTTATAATGACTTGGAAGTCATTATTGCTGCTACAGCCAGCTCCGATAAACTTCTGATACTGGGTGATTTCAACGCCAGAGTTGGTAGTGACCATCAATCATGGAATGGAGTCATAGGTGCACATGGTATTGGAAAATGTAACAGCAACGGTCTTCTACTGCAGCAAACATGCTCTGAATTTGACCTACTCATCACCAACACGATATTCCAACTACCAAAGCGTAAGAAGACTTCATGGATGCATCCTCGTTCACACCACTGGCACTTGATTGACTACGTCATCGTGAGGAGGAGTGACCGGCACGATGTCAGGGTGACTAAGGCTATGTGTGGTGCTGAATGTTGGACTGACCATCGTCTCATTATTTCCAAACTTAACATTCGGATTAAGCCTAGCAGACGCCCACAAGGACAAAGATGTGTCAAGCGTCTTAACATCACTCGCCTACAACAGGAACACACCAGGCTGGCATTTGTTGAGGCTTTAGACCATCACCTGGAGTCTCTAAGCTTCGAGCATACAGACGTTGAGGCAGACTGGACTGCTCTCAAGACCGTGCTGCATTCTACAGCCCTTGAATCACTTGGTGTTCCATTACGTACACATCAAGATTGGTTTGATGAGAACGATGCAGAAATCCGAGTACTCCTTGACGAAAAACATCGCCTGCATAAAGCATATCTGAATGACAGCAGCTCAAGTTTAAAGAAAGTTGCCTTTCTCAACATTCGAAGGATTGTTCAGCAGAGACTCAGAGTCATGCAAGATGCCTGGCTGTGCGCAAAAGCTGTGGAGATTCAATCCTACGCTGACAGTAACAACACCAAGTGCCTCTATAATGCACTCAAGCAGGTCTATGGTCCGCAACACTCAGGAACTTCAGCTCTTCTGAACTTAGATGGAACAACACTCCTTACGGAGAAGGACAAAATACTTGAAAGGTGGGTCAAACACTACAGCGCGGTCCTCAATCGGCCATCATGCATAAATGAGGAGGCAATTGCGAGATTGCCTCAAGTTGAAATAAACCAGTCCTTGGCTTTTCTACCATCCATTGAGGAAATCAGCAAAGCCATAACACTTCTCTCATCAGGCAAAGCTCCAGGGTCCGATGCCATTCCAGCAGAAATTTACAAGGCTGGAGGGCCTCGCTTAGTCGAGAAACTGACCGACGTCTTCCAGGCTATGTGGAAATTAGAAGCCGTTCCCAAGGAGTTTAAGGATACTATTATAATCAATCTATATAAAAGGAAAGGCAAACGGCAGGACTGCGACAACCATAGAGGCATCTCCATACTATCAGTCGCTGGCAAAATCTTGGCAAGAATTCTTCTGAACAGCCTAATTGTCCATCTAGACCAGGGTCTGCTACCTGAGAGTCAGTGTGGTTTCAGAAAAGACCGCGGAACCACTGACATGGTATTTACTGCTCGGCAGTTACAGGAGAAATGCCAAGAACAAAATGTTGATCTATATATGGCTTTCGTTGATCTAACAAAAGCATTCGACACAGTCAGCCGGGAGGGCCTATGGAAAATCATGGCTAAGTATGGGTGTCCAGACAAGTTCATTGGTATTGTGCGCAATCTCCATGATGGCATGACGGCCAGCGTCAGAGATCAGCAAGAACTCTCTGATCCATTCCCAATTACAAACGGGGTGAAGCAAGGCTGCGTTTTAGCGCCAACGCTCTTCAGCATGGTTTTCTCTGCCATGCTGCAAGACTCATTCCAGAATTACAACACTGGGATTAACTTCATCTATCGTTTTGACGGTGGGCTATTCAAACTGCGCAGGATGCAAGCCAAAACTAGAGTGGAGGAAGTCACTGTTCGAGAACTTTTGTTTGCTGATGACTGTGCTCTGGTTGCTGGCTCAAATAAAGATCTACAGGACAGTATGGACCACCTCTCCTCAGCTTGCAATAACTTCGGCTTAACAATCAGCACAAAGAAGACTGAAGTCCTATACCAACCTGCTCCTGGGAAACCCTACACTGAGCCAACCATCTTTGTGAATGGGCAAAAGCTTTCAGCCGTTGACAGGTTTACTTACCTTGGTAGTACACTGTCTCGTGCTGTGCACATAGATGATGAAGTTAACATCAGGATTGTCAAGGCCAGCGCAGCCTTTGGGACGTCTACGTGACTCGGTATGGGAAAGGACTGGCATCAAGCAGGAGACAAAACTGAAGGTCTACCGGGCCGTTGTCTTACCAACTCTTCTGTATGGGTGCGAAGCCTGGACAGTCTACCAGCACCATGCCAAAAAATTTAATCATATCCACCTGAGCTGTCTGAGGAAACTGCTGAGGATCAAGTGGCAAGACAAAATCCCTGACACGGAAGTCCTCAGCAAGGCAAATATCCCTAGCATCTACACCATGCTTGCGAAGGAACAGCTTAGATGGACGGCACGTGACCAGAATGCCCTACGTGAGACTTCCAAAACAAGTCTTTTTTGGCGAGCTGAAAAATGGCAAGCGTGCACAAGGTGGCCCTAAAAAGCGCTACAAGGATACCCTTAAAGCTTCCCTGAAGAGCTTTGGACTCGATCTGAAAAGCTGGGAATCCCTAGCACAGGACCGACCTGCCTGGAGAAGAAAAGTCCATGACGGTGCAGTCCTCTGTGAGAGCAGGAGAAGCTCCTGTGCTATCTTGAAGAGGCAGCAGCGCAAATCTACTAAGGAAGGACATGTGGCTGTACCTCAGAGCTCTACATCTTCCTTGACCTGTCCAGTGTGCCACAGGGAATTCCGGGCTCGGATTGGCCTCTTCAGCCATCTGCGCACTCATCAAAACCCAATAAAATGACAAAACGTGCCATGGTCATCATCAACTGTGATGGACGAACAAGAAAAGAAAAGAAAGAAGTGTGTGTGTGTGTGTGTGTATATATATATATGTGTGTGTGTGTGTGTGTGTCTGTGTATATGTGTGTATATATGTGTGTGTGTGTGTGTGTGTATGTGTGTGTGTATATATATGTGTGTGTGTGTGTGTATGTGTGTGTATTGTGTATATATGTGTGTGTGTGTGTGTGTGTATTGTGTATATATGTGTGTATGTGTGTGTGTGTGTGTGTGTGTGTATATTGTGTACATATGACGTATGTATATGTGTGTGTGTGTGTATGTATGTGTGTATATATATGTGTGTGTGTGTGTGTGTCTGTGTATGTGTGTGTGTCTGTGTATGTGTGTGTACCTCTTCTTTGGAGATCCCGGCTTGTTTCTTGCGGTTCCACTCGCTGTAATGCAGGCAGCTGCCATTGCGATCGAATATGTACAGGTTATGAACAGTCATCTGAGAGAGATTACAGCAATCACAAGATCACACTCATGATGATGATGAGAGTTTAATATCACAACCTCATTCTGCTCAACACCACGATCACAGAAACTATTATTAAAAAACGACATATATATAGTTTCGATCATCTCTGTTGTGTTTAATTCATATGATGCTAAATATCGATGGATTTCTTTATTTATTTACCTTCCGCGCGGCGTCTGTCCTAAACTGAAACTGACGCGACAGCTGCCTGAATAATTATCAAAACTCCATATAATAATAAATCAATCAAATTTGCTTCAAACGAACATAATAATAATAATAATAATAATAATAATAGTAATAGTAATAATAAATGTTTAAACTCTGTAATGCACACCGCGGTTGTGTTTTGTAGTCTATCAGGCGTGTACGATCGTTTAAGACAGGCGCGTGTGCGGACTCCTGCCGCGGGGTCCTTCAGTAACGCTGTAGAGTAAAGATGGCTACAATGCTGCAGTTTCCTTCCAGCGTTTCTACTTTAAACGATTATAATGCTTTATATCCTGACTGGACGCAGAGAGAAGTCAGCACCGGGGTGAGTAGCGGTTATAGCTCTGATAATAACCTCAAGTGACCGAGTTCTGCTGAGTAGAAACGCGTTAGTTTGGTGATTGTGTGGTGAATGATGCAGCAGATTGTGAGACTCGCGTGACTACACTCTGCTAGTGATGTGTCATGCGCAAAAGATGCGGCTCTGAGAGCCGATGCTTGTAGTGAATCAGAAGAGCCGGCTCGCATCGAGTGAGAGCCGGCTCCCAGTTTTTTTTCCTTTCGCCGCTTACCTCAAGGCAGAACTTTGTTTTGATTGGTCAGCAATCGCATTGCGGCCAATTAGATGTGAGGATATGGGATCATAACATTATGTAAAAACAGAGAGGAGAGGGGAGGGGGAGGGGGAGGGGGAGGGGGAGGGGGTGTGAAACAGGGCAGATAATCACAGAAAGAAGAAATAGGATCAGTCCATCAAAGCTGAGGCATCTGTTTTTTTTAATGCCAATCTTCACTGAGGACATTAATACTGTTTGCTTGAGTTTGGTTCTAGTTCTGTTCTGTGGATTTATTTGCTGTTTTGTTGTTAATTTGTGCAATAAAATGTTTGATTAAAATATTAAACAAAACAAACAAAAGAATGGTTGTGTAACAAAATAAATGCACAAAATTAGGCAATTATAAGGATTCTCATAAAAATACTGCACATGAAAGGGTTTTCAAACACACAAACCATTAATTTTTGCAAAATTATGGTAAAATAAAGGCCTACAAAAAAAAATCCTCAATTAAGAGCCGTTCGGGAGTCGAAAGAGCCGGCTCTTTTTTGGGAGCTGAGCCAAAAGAGCCGGCTCTCTGAAAAGAGCCGAACTTCCCATCACTACACTCTGCTCTGTTCACGAGCTCTTACAGACATTCACGAAGCTCTCACTACACTAGATGATAGTACAGAATTAAACCGGCTTTACTATCAAAGCCTGGTCTTTTCACTCCAAAAGTATCGTTTTTAATTCTGATAATGTTTTTAAACTGCAAGTTTGTGTCTCACGATTCATACTGTCTTTAATATCGTAGTTATTACCTTTTTTTTTTCTTGCAAAATGCACCTTTTTTATCTCACACTTGACTTTTTCTGATATCTGTTTGTCATACTTTCTCAAAATTATTAATTTTCATCATTTTCTACTTGTATTTTTTTCTAAAAAAAACTGCGACTTTTTATCATACAGTTCTGTTTTCGTTTGTTTGTTTCTCAAATTGTGCACTATGAATTTTCTCAAAACTTTTTATTTGTTTATTTATTTTAACTTTATTTTGTTTTGGACATGTTTGAAGTTTGACTTTTTCTGATATCTGTGTTTGTGTCACACGTGACTCTTCCTAAAAGATTGATACTTTTATCTCAATTCATACTTTGTTCTCAAAATTGCTACTTTTTAAAAAATCTCACACTAGACTTTTTCTAGCAGTTGCCCTTTTTTTTTTAAATGTAACGTTTTTTTTTTTGTTGTTGTTGTTGCCCCTAGCATCTGGACTTAGAATTTACTTTTTTATTGTGTATTTATTTATTTATTTATTTAATTTATTTAATGACTACTTTTTTCTGTTAATTTTTTCCACAAAGTTTGTCCTTTTTAATTAATTTTTTTTCTCATTTTTTTTTTCTTTTTTCCAAAAAATGTGACAATCTAATGATCAATCCCCCCCCCCCCCCATCCCAGCATCTGAGTGTGTATTTAAAAATTTGGGCTCTGAGTTTTCTCCAAACTTTTTTTTTTTTTTCTAAAAAAACTGCAAGTTTATATTTTTATATTTACACATTCTGGACTCCTCATAATCGCTCTGGTCTGTGGTGGATAAAAGCTTCCTCAGTGTACTGTGACGAAAATGTGTGTGTGTGTTCAGACCACCATCATGGCGGTGGAGTTTGACGGAGGAGTGGTGATGGGCGCTGACTCCCGCACCACCACCGGGTGAGAGCCACGGACCGCTTCTGTTGGTTTAGCTGATGGTTCTGCTCTGTGTAACTGCTTGATGTGATCTGTGCAGCGCTTACATCGCCAACCGCGTGACGGATAAACTCACCCCCATCCACGAGCGGATCTTCTGCTGCCGCTCCGGCTCGGCGGCGGACACGCAGGCCATCGCTGACGCCGTCACCTACCAGCTGGGCTTCCACAGGTACAGCGGCGCTCCCGCCACGGGACGTCCGGCGCTCGTCCAGCTCTAACTCTGGTCTTCTGTCTCTCATTCAGCATCGAGCTGGACGAGGCTCCTCTGGTGCAGACCGCGGCCAGTCTGTTCCGGGACATGTGCTACCGCTACAGAGAGGAGCTGATGGCCGGGATCATCGTGGCCGGGTGGGACAGACGGAGGGGTGGACAGGTACGCTTCAGCAGGAGCACGGGTCGGAATCACTGATGCGGCTCACCTGAGCGTGTGTGTGTGTGTGTGTGTGTTCAGGTGTACACGGTGCCGGTCGGAGGGATGATGACCAGACAGCCGGTGTCGGTCGGAGGATCCGGCAGCAGCTACATCTACGGATTCGTGGATTCAAACTACAAACCTGCTATGAGCAAAGAGGAGTGTCTCAAATTCACTGCAGAAGGTCAGGCACACACACACACACACACACACACACATACACAAAAAGCTTTTCAACATCTCACAATTCTGATTTTTCTCTCTAAACTGCAACTAAAGCTTCGAGGCTCCACACACTAGTCAAAATGATTTGAAAAACTCAGCTCAAACATGCATAGAAAAAGCTTTTACAAACCAATTGGAAGTGTAATCTATTAAACACAAAAAAAACAAATCATTTGATACTATTAAATATGATGTCTCTATATAATATGTGATCTTTTCAGGGCTTGTTTTGATTTGATTAATGTGGGTTTTGGTTAATCAGTGATTTATTAACTAATATAATTCCTTTTTATTATATAACTTCACAAAATAAAGAGTTGTGACGAAACGAAGCCTTGTTTTAACAGTTTGATACATGCTTTGAATCATTGATTCAAACAAATGATTCACAAAGGTTTCAGAGCTTCCCGAAGCAGTCGAGGTGTGTGTGTGTGTGTGTGTGTGTGTGTGTGTGTGTGTGTGTGCTGGTCTCACCGGTCTGTCCGTGTGTGTGCAGCGCTGACTCTGGCCATGGAGAGGGACGGCTCCAGCGGGGGAGTGGTCAGACTGGCGGTCATCTCGGAGCAGGGTGTGGAGAGGCAGGTCATCCTCGGGAACCAGTTACCCAAGTTCTCCACCGTCTGAACTTCATCAGAACCTAACAGTGTTCCTCTAGATGTTCGCCACACAAAGTTCCAATAAACAAGACTTCAGTCGACCTGTTTGGTGTCTGGCTGCTTTACTGAAAGATTGAAAATCCAAACGTTTTAATGAAATAAAGAGCTGTTTGGAGCAGGACTATCTGCTAGAGAAATGGGAAACATTTCAGTTATAATATTGCACGTCTGTGTTACATGATCACATCACCTTTAGATTGATTTGAGTGGAATGGAACCAACTGAACAATGTTTTTAAGAATGCCTTATGGCTGAAATTGAATTAGTCTCATAACTCTATGAAGTGTTATTTTCCTTTTTATTACTGTAAAGATGCTTTGAAGCGATCTGTATTTAATAAAGCACTGTAGACATTAATGTAACGACTCAACGATTTAACATTTTCAAAGGTGACTAAGAATTATATTAAATTTTCCAGACCTCTATATGAATTTGGGAATCGTGACACTGAAGTCTGGAGTAATGATGCTGAAAATACAGCTGCACATCACAGAAATAAATTACATTTTAACACACATTCACACAGAAAACAGCTGTTTTAAATTCTAATAATATTTCACAAATTTTACTGTATTTTTAATAAAATAAATGCAGCCCTGGTGAGAAGAAGAGACTTCTTTCAGAAACATTTAGAAATCTTACCGACCCCAAACTCAACAATAATATATACTTTTAAGTGTGCGTCGTGACAGGAAGATTATTTGCTATCGAAGAATTAACATTTAGTACTTTAA
Organism: Cyprinus carpio; assembly: GCF_018340385.1. Lineage (NCBI taxonomy): Eukaryota > Metazoa > Chordata > Actinopteri > Cypriniformes > Cyprinidae > Cyprinus > Cyprinus carpio. The sequence goes on along the minus strand of NC_056594.1, from coordinate 20,761,230 downwards.
TGTTCCTGTCGTGAAATAAACATTACAATACAAAAAAATCTTAATGGTCTTTAAAATTGCCTTTATGTTCTTTACGCAACATATAAAGAACTTTTCTTCAGATAAGTTATTTTATAATGGATAATTTATAACAAATAACTGTCATTATAAAATATATTAACAGTGACAGTACTGTTTTGTATAGAGATTGTCTTCATTACGCCACACAAACATGACATGAGGAGACTAGAGAGTAATATATGAGTACCTCTGAGCACTGGCGTCTGCGGAGCTGCATGAGTCTGTGTGAAGCCGGTTTCCTCTGGTCTGGATGGAGACCAGCGTATCTTCAGCTGGAGTCACAGCTCTATCTCTTACTCAGAGTCAAACACAAGCACCTCTCCATATATGAGCATATATTCATCAGTTCCCACAATGAGCTTTTCTTGGGTACAAAAACTAGTTTCCTGGAAGATGGTAATTTCTGTACCAACTGAAATCTTTAGCAGTTAAACAATATATCTGAGTAGAGAACTGGACCTCTACATGTTCTGAATGAAATATGAACGCTGCCGTGTCAGTCTTCTTGTGAAATGATGTTGTTGCTTGTTCAATTGCATTTTAAAGCCTTTGTCATATTGTGGTCTGTTTTTTTTTTCTTTTCTTTTTTTTTTTACCTTTATCGTTAAAATGCCCGTCTTCAGCAAACAATGATAAAACAACAAATAAATGTGTATCTGCAGATATATAAGAGAAACAGATGTGAGCTTCTGTCAACAAAAAAAACATCAAGGATGCATTCAACTGATCGAAAGTTACAGTAAAGATATTTATAATGTTACAAAAGATTTTGTATTCCAACTAAATGCTGTTAAAAAACTGACACTGAAGACTGGAGTAATGATGCTGAAAATTCAGCTTTGATCACAGAAATAAATTACAGTTTAACAGATATTCACATAGAAAATTGATATTTTAAATTGTAATAACATTTCAAAATTTTTTACTATATTTTTGATCAAATAAATGCAGCCTTATGCTGCGTTCACACCAAACGCGAATAGAGCGTCTGGCGCGAATGATTTCAATGTTAAGTCAATGTAAAGACGCGTTTACACGCATCTGGAGGTCTCGCGGCGCGAATGAGGCGTTTAGCGCGGCGCGGTAGACGCGAATTCGCCTCATTCGCGAATTGAGCGTCTGGCGCGATACGCGCGTTATGCGCGAATGGTGCTTTTGTGCATTTATGTGTTTGACGCGAATTCGCGTCTGCCGCCCGAGTTGAAAAATTTTAACTTTTGCGTCAATTCGCACCGCGTTAACCAATCAGGAGCCTGCTCAGGAGTCACTCATTCAACATGGAGGAACGACTGATGTTGTCAGTGAGCAGTCACCCGGAGCTATATGACAAAAGTTCATATTTCTATAGAGACAGGAATAAAAATGACCTATATATATATAAAACATATTAATAGATTAATTGAATAAAGGCCAAAGATAAGATTTACCCCAAACGAATTATATTTTATCTTGAACTACTGAAGAGACATCAGAGCCAGCTGCAAATGTCAGAAGGTCTAGCCGAGGTGAGGCTGCTCTCGGCGGATACATGATCACTGAGTTCCCGCTGATCGCATGGAGCTTGTCTCCGAAAATCGACGAAACACATTTTTAAATAGACGCTGTCTTTATAAATAAACCGCATATTTCAGTTTAAAACAACTACATTCTCGCCTGAAATACTTTTAAAACTACATTTCATGACACGATAACAGTAATATTTTGAAAATTATCCGAATAAAAATGGTGGTTGAAAATGCTGCGTGAAGCCCCCCCATGACGCGAATTCGCGTCTGTTGTGAAGTTAATTTCACGCGCGAATGAAGCGAATGATCTCAAAATATTAAAACATCAAACAACACACTCAATACCGCGAATTTGACGCTCTATTCGCGTTTGGTGTGAACACAGCATTACTGAGCAGAAGAGACTCAGAAACGTCTAGATATTTAAGACGTACAGACTTCAGAACACCAGAAACACTGTCGTTTTTATACATTGTCCTTTATTGACATTTTGCAATTTTTAACCATTTTTAAAACTCAAAAATAACTCAAAACCAAGAATAAAACAAACGGAAGAGCAGAAACAGAAGCGGCAGCTTGTGTCCAGTGAGACACTTGAGGTTCATCATGTTGGAAACAACGTCAATGTCAACCTCAAACAAAACACACACATACAGAGTGAACAGTGCATGTGTGTGTCTGTGCAAATGAATTCAGCGGATTCCTCGCACACATACATGACTGCACAAACACACATTACTCAGTGAAATCATAATCAAACTGAAGAAGGCAAACAAAACTAAATAAACGTCATATTACGGCAGGAAATAGTGTAAATAAAAGACATCGTCGTCATCATCAAAACATAATCAGCCGATTGTCCAGAAGTGTTAAAGGTCACGGTCAGAAAAGCTCCTGTGCTAGTTGAGTATGTCATATCTCACAGTAATAACTCCACCCACCTGCGACGCAGTTACCATGATGATGCAAAACACAAGAACAGCCTCCCGTGTGTCTCTGAATATTCAAGTGCTCTCTCTGTCTGACGGGATGCAGTGGGAATCTCCAGTGAAAATTTCTGGTGAGACTCTCCAGTGGGAATCTCCAGTGAGACTCTTCAGAGAGAGATTCTCCAGTGGGAATCTCCAGTGAGACTCTTCTTAAGATTCTCCAGTAGGAATCTCCATTGAGACTCTTCAGAGAGAGATTCTCCAGTGGGAATCTCCGGTGAGACTCTTCAAGAAGAGATTATCCAGTGGGAATCTCCAGTGAGACTCTTCAGAGAGAGATTCTCCAGTGGGAATATCCAGTGAGACTCTTCTTAAGATTCTCCAGTAGGAATCTCCATTGAGACTCTTCAGAGAGAGATTCTCCAGTAGGAATCTCCATTGACACTCTTCTTAAATTTTTCAGTGGGACTCTCCAGTGAGACTCTTCAGAGAGAGATTCTCCAGTGGGAATCTCCAGTGAGACTCTTCAGAGAGAGATTCTCCAGTGGGAATCTCCAGTGAGACTCTTCAGAGAGAGATTCTCCAGTGGGAATCTCCAGTGAGACTCTTCAGAGAGAGATTATCCAGTGGGAATCTCCAGTGAGACTCTTCAGAGAGAGATTCTCCAGTGGGAATATCCAGTGAGCTCTAACTCTTAAGAGTCTTCAGTAGGAATCTCCAGGGAGACTCTTAAGAATCTCCAGTGGGAATATCCAGTGAGACTCTTCAGAGAGAGATTCTCCAGTGGGAATCTCCAGTGAGCTCTAACTCTTCTTAAGAGTCTTCAGTAGGAATCTCCAGTGGAGACTCTTCAGAGAGAGATTCTCCGGTGGGAATCTCCATTGAGACTCTTCAGAGAGAGATTCTCCAGTGGGAATCTCCAATGAGACTCTTCAGAGAGAGATTCTCCAGTGGGAATCTCCAGTGAGACTCTTCAGAGAGAGATTCTCCAGTAGGAATCTCCAGGGAGACTTCAGAGAGAGAGATTCTCCCGTGGAATCTCCAGTGAGACTCTTCTTGAGAGTCTTCAGTAGGAATCTCCAGGGAGACTCTTAAGAATCTCCAGTGGGAATCTCTATTGAGACTCTTAAGAGAGAGATTCTCCAGTGGGAATCTCCAGTGAGACTCTTCTTAAGATTCTCCAGTAGGAATCTCCATTGAGACTCTTCAGAGAGAGATTCTCCAGTGGGAATCTCCAATGAGACTCTTCAGAGAGAGATTCTCCAGTGGGAATCTCCAGTGAGACTCTTCAGAGAGAGATTCTCCAGTAGGAATCTCCAGGGAGACTCTTAAGAATCTCCAGTGGGAGACTCTTAAGAATCTCCAGTGGGAATCTCCAGTGAGACTCTTCAGAGAGAGATTCTCCAGTGGGAATCTCCAGTGAGACTCTTCAGAGAGAGATTCTCCAGTGGGAATCTCCAGTGAGACTCTTCTTGAGAGTCTTCAGTAGGAATCTCCAGGGAGACTCTTCAGAGAGAGATTCTCCAGTGGGAATCTCTATTGAGACTCTTAAGAGAGAGATTCTCCAGTGGGAATCTCCAGTGAGCTCTAACTCTTCTTAAGAGTCTTCAGTAGGAATCTCCAGGGAGACTCTTAAGAATCTCCAGTGGGAATCTCCAGTGAGACTCTTCTTAAGATTCTCCAGTAGGAATCTCCATTGACACCCTTCTTAAATTTTTCAGTGGGAATCTCCAGTGAGACTCTTCAGAGTGAGATTCTCCAGTGGGAATCTCCAGTGAGACTCTTCAGAGAGAGATTCTCCAGTGGGAATCTCCAGTGAGACTCTTCAGAGTGAGATTCTCCAGTGGGAATCTCCAGTGAGACTCTTCAAGAAGAGATTATCCAGTGGGAATCTCCAGTGAGACTCTTCAGAGAGAGATTCTCCAGTGGGAATCTCCAGTGAGACTCTTCAGAGAGAGATTCTCCAGTGGGACTCTCCATTGAGACTCTTCAAAAAGAGATTCTCCAGTGAGACTCTTCTTAAGAATCTCCAATGAGACTCTTCAGAGAGATATTCTGCAATGGGAATCTCCGGTGAGACTCATTCTCCAGTAGAAATCTTTGGTGGGAAACTTCTTAAGAATCTCTAGTGGGATTCTCCAGTAAGACTCTACAATGGGAATGTCCAGTGAGATTTTCCAGTGGGAATCTTCAGTGCGATTCTCTACTGAGATTCTGAGCATCCAGCATGATGCATCACTGCAGCCTCACATAAGCAGGACTGATTTAAATCTGCCACTCAAAAATAATGTTGAATTGGATCAAACGACTGTCTGTGGCACAAAGGCACAGGAATCATATTCCAAATAAATAGTCAAAATATTTCTGCCATCTGATTAAGTTTAAAACATCCATCATCAGCATGTTCACTCACAACTTAAAAAAAACCCACAGAAATCCTAAAAAACATCAACCCTAAAACTCACACAACTTGCATCTTTATTCCACATGTCCATTACATTGACCTTTGAACTCTCTATATCACTTTCATCATCATCGGTGATTGACAGCTGTCTGTCATCAGCATAAACTTGTTCCAGCCCAACACACTTTTGTGTTTCTCATTTCTCTCCTCTAGTCTGAATCATTTCAGTGAATCATTTCATTCAGCTGGTTCGTTTCAATGAACTGGTTCTTGATTTAAGTAATTCAGTTGTTATCATCTGGCTCAGTTTATTACACTCAA
>NC_056594.1:20721011-20741011 GCF_018340385.1 Cyprinus carpio | reverse complement strand
TTTGCACTCACAGGTGGAGCTTCCCTGCATCTGTATGACACATTAGCATCTCGGCTGGTTTCGCGGGAGTTGAAGGGCCGAACTCTCACCGCTACCTTCACTGAGGCGGCCATCCTGAAACACAGAACAACAGCCAATCAGGATCAGTCCCTCCGGACCAATCAGAGCTCAATGTTGCTCTGTCAAATCACATCCAACTCCTAGAAACCCTGACATGAGAGCTGTTAAGAATTAGAACACTCTTGAGAAGTCTGAACTTTTGTCAGTGAACAAATGAGTCACAAAAGAGATCATTACACTGGACATAAAAGGACAAGTCGAGCACACTGCACAGTGGGATAGAGTATCTAACACAGTGTGGCAGATCTGAGTGAAGTGACGTGTGATGTTGGCCCAAGTATGGTGGAGGGCAGCCTTGTGCTCTGCATTTAACCCATCCAAGTGCACACATACAGTAGTGGACACACACACACCGTGAACACACACCCGGAGCAGAGGGCAGCCATATTGCTGTGGCGTCCGGGGGTCAGTTGGGGGTTCAAACCTTGCGCAAGGGTTTCACCTCAGTCGTGGTATTGAGGGTAGAAGAGAGTTCTGGTTATTCACTCCCCCCACCGACAATTCCTGCCGGACCTAAGACTCAAACCGTGACTTTCTGGTTACAAGTCCGACTCTCTAACCATTAGGCCACGACTGCCCCAAACATGGAGCCGTATGTTTGCCGTAAGCAGTGGCTGGGACCCGGGAAGAGATGGCACGGACCGATGAGGACCCCCCCGCCTTGATAGTGGGCCATCTTCGGCTGCCAAGCCTTCATCCTGAGGGTCCTGTCAAGAGGAGGAGAGAGCTTGCGGGAGGACCAGCCCCCAAGCGCCATGTTCTGCATCATGTCCCCTTTGTTCATGTAGGTGACAAATGCAATGTTCTGTTTTCTGTTCATGCAATAAAGACACACACATCCTCTCAAAAATAGTTGTTTCCCTCCTCATACTACAAATACTGCGTCACTTGCCCCTGCCTCAGAGCAGTGCGGAGTCGCGGTCTGTATCTGTTATGGCTTCCCAGTGACACAGGGATGCCGGCAGACCTGAGGCCCATCAACCGAGCACTTCAAAAAGCACGACCCTTAAGCAGATCCTGGCACAAATTTGTCCTGGGGACTGGATTGCATCCGTGGATCTGAAGGACGCATACTTCCATATTCAGATTGTGTGCACTTCCTGAAATTCCCGTTCGAGGGCACAGCATACCAGTATTCGGTTCTTCCATTCGGACTGGCTTTGGCACCGCGCATGTTTTCAAAGTGCATAGATGCAGCGCTTTCCCCCCTCAGAGCGAGTGGTATGTGCATCATCTGGACGACCCATTTTGGCCCATTCAAGAGATGTGTTTATCCATCATATGGACATGCTGCCTCACCATCTGGACTCCCCTGGACTGTGTGTGAATGTACAGAAGAGCGTTTTCACCCCGAGTCAATCTATTACATATCTGGGCATGTGTTTCGACTCAATGGAGATGCGAGCACGCCTCTCTCTCTAGAGACCATCTCCTCTGCATCTCTGCAGCAGTTCAGACTGTGCCGGTCTGTTCCTCTGAGGGAATTCCAGAGGCTCCTGAGACTTATGGCGTCGGTGTCATTAGTTTGTCACCTCGGTCTTCTGCACATGGGGCCGCTACAGTTGTGGCTGAAAGATCGAGTCCTGTGGAGAGCATGGACCAAATATGTTCACCAAATGTTCAGCAGGGGGGTGCCCCTAGGGCTGGTGAGAGTGTTGTACTGTGGTAACGATGAAATGCAATCAATCCCTGCTGGTGTGTTTGCACCCAGGTGGAGCTTCCCTGCATCTGTATGACACATTTAGCATCTCGGCTGGTTTCGCGGGAGTTGAAGGGGCCGAACCTCACCGCTACCATTCACTGGGGCGGCCATCCTGAAACACAGAACAACAGCCATCAGGATCAGTCCCTCCGGACCAATCAGAGCTCAATGTTGCTCTGTCAATCACATCCACCCTAGAAACCCTGACTGAGAGCTGTTAAGAATAGAACACTAGTGAGAAGTCTGAACTTTTGTCAGGTGAACAAATGAGTAACAAAAGGATCATTACACTGGACAAAAAAGGACAAGCCCGAGCACACTGCAGTGTGGGATAGGTATCTAACACAGTTGGCAAGTCTGAGTGAAGTGACGTGTGATGTTGGCCCAAGTTGGTGACCCATACTCAGAGTTTTGCTCGCATTAACCCATCAATGCACACATACAGTAGTGGACACACACACACGTAAACCCACACCCCGGAGAAAGAGGGCAGCCCATATTGCTGGGCGCCCGGGGGTCAGTTGGGGGTTCAAACCTTGCGCAAGGGTTTCACCTCAGTCTTGGTATTGAGGGTAGAAGAGAGTTCGGGTATTCACTCCCCCCACCGACAATTCCTGCCGGACCTAAGACTCAAACCGTGACTTCTGGTTACAAGTCCGACTCTCTAACCATTAGGCCACGCTGTCCCAAACATGGAGCCGTATGTTTTTGCCGTAAGCAGGGGGCTGGGACCCGGGAAGAGATGGCACGGACCGATGAGGACCCCCTTTGATAGTGGGCCATCTTGGCGCCAAGCCTTCATCCTGGGGTCCTGTCAAGAGGAGGAGAGAGCTTGCGGGATGACCAGCCCCCAAGCGCCATGTTCCTGCATCATGTCCCCTTTGTTCATGTAGGTGACAAATGCAATGTTCTGTTTTCTTTTCTTTGCAATAAAGACACACATCCTCTCAAAAATAGTTTTTTTCCCTCCTCATACTACAAATATTTGCGTCACTTGCCCTGCCTCAGAGCAGTGCGGAGTCGCGGTCGTATCTGTTTGGCTTCCCAGTGACACAGGGACCCGGGCAGCCCTGAGGCCCATCACCGAGCACTTCAAAAGCACGACCCTTAAGCAGATCCGGGCACAAATTGCCCTGGGGACTGGATTGCATCCGTGGATCTGAAGGACGCATACTTCCATATTCAGTTTGTGAGCGCACAGGCACTTCCTGAAATTCCCGTTCGAGGGGCACAGCATACCAGTATTCGGTTTTTCCTTTCGGACGGTTTTGGGCACCGCACATGTTTTCAAAGGCATAGATGCACGCTTTCCCCCTCAGAGCGAGTGGTATGCGCATATCTGACGACTGACTAATTTTGGCCCTTTTCAAGAGATGTGCTTCCATCATATGGACATGCTGCCTCACATCTGGCCCCCCGGGGACTGTGTGTGAATGTACAGAAGAGCGTTTTCACCCCCGAGTCAATCTATTACATATCTGGGCATGTGTTTCGACTCAATGGAGATGCGAGCGCGCCTCTCTCTCTAGAGACATCTCTGCAGTCGCAGCAGTTCAGACTGTGCCGGTCTGTTCCTCTGAGGGAATTCCAGAGGCTCCTGAGACTTATGGCGTCGGTGTCATTAGTTTGTCACCTCGGTCTTCTGCACAGGGGCCGCTACAGTTGTGGCTGAAAGATCGAGTCCCGTGGAGAGCATGGACCAATATGTTCACCAAATGTTCAGCAGGGGGGTTCCCTAGGGCTGGTGAGAGGTTTTACTGTGGGTAACGATGAATGCATCAACCACAGGCGGGGGGCAGTGTGCCAGGGCGTTCCCGGCTTCAGGCCTGTGGCAGAGTCTCAGGCAGTGGCACATAAACCACTTGGAACTAAGGCGGTATTCTTAGCTCTAAAGCCCCAACAAAATGTCTGTGGTTTTGTACATATATCGCCAGGGCAGCGTAGCTCCGTGCCCTTTTCAAGCAGGCTGGGGGGCTTCTATTATGAGGCGGATCGTCCTTTACTCTCCATCAGAGCAGGGCATACCCCGGTCCTCCTATAATGCAGCGCAAAACATCCTCTCGAGGAACAGAATTCCTCACAGAGAGGAAGGCTGCATCCCAGCTTGATCCGGAGATTTGGATTGCTTCGGGAAGACAGAGGTGGATCCGTATGCGACAAGCCTGTTTCTTTTCATTGTCCCACCCCACTGATGGGGGACGTTCGCTGGCTGAGAGGCGACTTTATGCATTTCCCAGTGAAGATTTTGCCTCTGAATCATGCAAATCAGCAAGAGAAGGCGCAGTGATCCTCATTGCCCCGAAACTGGTGAATCAACCTTGGTTTACCCGGGCCTCAGGGAGATGCTGGTGGCTACCCCTTGGTGGATTCTCCTCAGAAAGGAGCTACTGTCTCAAGCGGAAAGGCTTTTATCTGGCACCCCATCCGAGCTGTGGGGCCTGCACGTCTGGCTACTTCAGGGATCCTAGAGAGCTAAGACCCTGCCTCCCCGTGTGATTGACATGATCCCCGGAGTCTCGTGCACTCTACTAGGGTTTGTATGCATTAAATGGGAAGTGTTTTTGAAATGGTGCGTGATGAAGATATCGACCCGGCGAGTACCTCTTGTCGAATGTGCAGCAAAATGCTCGATAACAGGAGCCCGCCATCAGCGCTGAAGGTTCTGTGGCGGCTGTACTTATTTCATTCACCAGTTTACGGGTACTGATTGGGGGGCACAATTTGGGGGTCAGATTTTCTCAGGGGGGGTGAGGAGTTTCACTCCCCACACCCACCCTCTGAGCCACCGTGGGACTTAGCGCTGGGTTTTGAAAGCTCTCTCTCTATCCTGTTCGATCCCTGGATTCTGTTGTATGAGGAGGCTCTCCCTCAAACTGCTCTGCTTACGCCCTTGTTATGTGGAGTGTTCTAACTTGTGTTTTGTGCAGTTCCAGTAGCTCACCTGCACTCAACTGGTTAATGACTTGTAGTACAGTTAAAACAGTAGTTAATTGCTTCGGGTAAATGCATAGGAGATTTGCACATGCCTCGGATGAGGATGGGATTCGTTTTTGGGCCTGGGGACTGCAGTGTTACTCTCTGGCCCAAACCCGGGTACGTGGCTAAACTCTTTCCATCCCCTTTATGGCGAAGGTATTTCCTTGCTTGCTTATCAACTGAGCTGTCGACCTCGCCATGACACCTAGGGTCAGAGCGCCATTCGTCCTGTAGGGGCCTTGAGGTCTATATTGACCACTCTGCCACCTTTCATCAGTCTGAGCAGCTTTTTGTGTGCTATGGTGGCTGTGCTAGTGGACGAGCAGATCTAAGCAGAGGCTTTTTCACTGGATAGTGGACACTATTGTGTCGGTGTATGCGAGCCAGGAACGGAATGCCCTCTCAACATCAGAGACCAAGGGGGGCGGGGGTTACCGATAGGTCAATTGTCCAGTTTATGAATGGCGTTATCTTACATGACTTCAAGTAATTGGAGAAGGGGAGGAGTTCCCACATGCAATTTTCGCAATGTTCATTCCCGCCTCAGAGACCTAGGTTACGTAATCGGAGACATTCGTTTTAGTTCATTTTAAATTTTCATCCCAAAGTATCCCCATTTAAGGATGTTCAATAAAACAAAAACTGTGGAAGAGATTCATTTTTGGGAGCTCAACGATATTTAATGCTGAGACTATGAATTTAAGACTCTCTGCTCTGATTTAAGACCCACAGGAACCCTGAATGTGTGAATATCAAACACAGTCAGAAATGATGGCATCACATGAGAAGATCACCAGGAGTTAAAGATTACACCCCTCAGATCAAAAAGACTGAAAGAATGAGAGACTTGACTGATGAATCCCCACATCAACTCACTTCAGCTATTCACACACACACCACCCACACACCCCACACACACTCAAAGTCAAGGGTGTTTAAAGGGCAGAGAGGAATGTCATGTGTGTTTGCTGTTTAGTTGCTCCAGCTGTCACAATGAACACACACACACACACACACACACTCTCAGCTCTAGTCTGTTCAGACATGTTGTGTCCAAGTTACTCAGAATAAAACGGTAATTATAGGATATTTAATAAAACACATGCGGAGTAGTTTTAAAGGGATACTCCCCCAAAAGAAAAAGTTGTCATTAACACTCACCCCCATGTCGTTCCAAACCCTAAAAGCTTAGTTCGTCTTCGGAACACATTTAAGATATTTTGGATGAAAAAACCGGGAGGCCTATCAGGCGGCACTGTTTTCTTTCAAATGAAAGTGTAAATACAGGTAGAAAAACTATCCTTGTGCCACGGGTGACACAGAAGAGCTTTCCTGTCTATTTTCAGCTCAATTCTCCAAAATGGCACTGAGCTGATGTGGAGAGACACAGAGGAGAGGACTTGTTGAAAAAGGGCATTATTTTTGTTTTCTTCGTGTACAAACAGTATTCTATCGCTTTATAGCGTTACAGTTGAGTCACTGATGGCAGATGGAGTATTCTGACGATGCTTTCATTCTTTCCTGGACTTGACACTGTTATTTTTTTTGCAGTCTATGGGACAGTCACAAGCCTCCCGGTTTTCATCCAAAATATCTTAACTGTGTTCCGAAGCGAACTAAGCTTTTTTGGGTTTGGAAAGACATGGGGGTGAGTGATTAATGACAAATTTTCATTTTCGTAAACACACCCCGGAGCAGAGGGCAGCCATATTGCTGTGGCGTCCGGGGGTCAGTTGGGGGTTCAAACCTTGCGCAAGGGTTTCACCTCAGTCGTGGTATTGAGGGTAGAAGAGAGTTCTGGTTATTCACTCCCCCCACCGACAATTCCTGCCGGACCTAAGACTCAACCGTGACTTTCTGGTTACAAGTCCGACTCTCTAACCATTAGGCCACGACTGCCCCAAACATGGAGCCGTATGTTTGCCGTAAGCAGTGGCTGGGACCCGGGAAGAGATGGCACGGACCGATGGAGGACCCCCTTGATAGTGGGCCATCTTCGGCTGCCAGCCTTCATCCTGAGGTCCTGTCAGAGAGGAGGAGAGAGCTTGCGGGAGGACCAGCCCCCAAGCGCCATGTTCTGCATCATGTCCCCTTTGTTCATGTAGGTGACAAATGCAATGTTCTGTTTTCTGTTCATGCAATAAAGACACACACATCCTCTCAAAAATAGTTGTTTCCTCCTCATACTACAAATACTGCGTCACTTGCCCTGCCTCAGAGCAGTGCGGAGTCGCGGTCTGTATCTGTTATGGCTTCCCAGTGACACAGGGATGCCGCAGACCTGAGGCCCATCAACCGAGCACTTCAAAAGCACGACCCTTAGCAGATCCTGGCACAATTTGTCCTGGGACTGGATTGCATCCGTGGATCTGAAGGACGCATACTTCCATATTCAGATTGTGATGCGGCACAGGCACTTCCTGAAATTCCCGTTCGAGGGCACAGCATACCAGTATTCGGTTCTTCCTTTCGGACTGGCTTTGGCACCGCACATGTTTTCAAAGTGCATAGATGCACGCTTTCCCCCCTCAGAGCGAGTGGTATGTGCATCATCTGGACGACCCATTTTGGCCCATTCAAGAGATGTGTTTATCCATCATATGGACATGCTGCCTCACCATCTGGACTCCCCTGGACTGTGTGTGAATGTACAGAAGAGCGTTTTCACCCCGAGTCAATCTATTACATATCTGGGCATGTGTTTTCGACTCAATGGAGATGCGAGCGCGCCTCTCTCTCTAGAGACCATCTCTGCAGCTCTGCACCAGTTCAGACTGGGCCAGTCTGTTGCTCTGAGGAATTCCAGAGGCTCCTAGACTTATGGCGTCGGTGTCATTAGTTTGTCACCTCGGTCTTCTGCACATGGGGCCGCTACAGTTTGTGGCTGAAAGATCGAGTCCTGTGGAGAGCATGGACCAATATGTTCACCAAATGTTCAGCAGGGGGGTTCCCCTAGGGCTGGTGAGTGTGTACTGTGGGTAACGATGAATGCATCAACCACAGGCTGGGAGCAGTGTGCCAGGCGTTCCGGCTTCAGGCCTGTGGTCAGAGTCCTCAGGCAGTGGCACATAACCACTTGGAACTAAAGGCGTATTCTTAGCTCTAAAGCCCCAACAAAATGTCTGTGGTTTTTTGTACATAGATCGCCGGGCAGCGTATGCTCCAGTGCCCTTTTCAAGCAGGCTGCGGGTCTTCTATTTAGCGGTCGTCGTCCTTTACTCTCCATCAGAGCAGGGCATACCCCGGTCTCCTATACTGCAGCGCAAACATCCTCTCGGGAACAGAATTCCTCACAGAGAGTGAAGGCTGCATCCCAGCTTGATCCGGATGATTTAGGATTGCTTCGGGAAGACAGAGGTGGATCCGTATGCGACAAGCCTGTTCTTTTCATTGTCCCACTCCCCACTGATGGGGACGTTCTGCTGGCTGAGAGGCAGACTTTATGCATTCCCAGTGAAGATTTTTGCCTCTGATATCATGCAAAATCAGCGAAGAAAGGCTCAGTGATCCTCATTGCCCCGAAACTGGTCGAATCAACCTTAGTTTCCGGACCTCAGGGAGATGCTGGTGGCTACCCCTTGGTGGATTCTCCTCAGAAAGGAGCTACTGTCTCAAGCGGATGCTTTTATCTGGCACCCCATCCCGAGCTGTGGAGCCTGCACGTCTGGCTACTTCAGGATCCTAGAGAGCTAAGCACCCTGCCTCCCCGTGTGATTGACATGATCACGGAGTCTCGTGCACTCTACTAGGTGTTTGTATGCATTTAAATGGAAGTGTTTATGAAATGGTGCTGTGATGAAGATATCGACCCGGCGAGCTACCTCTTGTCGAATGTGCAGCACATGCTCGATAACAGGAGCCTGCCATCAGCGCTGAAGGTTCATGTGGCGGCTGTTACTTTATTTCATTCACCAGTTGACGGGTAACTGATTGGGAGGCACACATTGGTGGTCAGATTTCTCAGGGGGGGGTGAGGAGATTACACTCCCCACACCCACCGTCTGAGCCACCGTGGGACTTAGCGCTGGTTCTGAAAGCTCTCTCTCTATCCCTGTTCGAGTCCCTGGATTCTGTTGCTATGAGGAGGCTCTCCCTCAAAACTGCTCTGCTTATCGCCCTTGTTATGTGGGAGTGTTCTAACTTGTGTTTTGTTGCAGTTACTCAGTAGCTCACCTGCACTCAACTGGTTAATTGACTTGTAGTACAGTTAAAACAGTAGTTAATTGCTTCGGCTAAGTGCATAGGAATTTGCACATGCTCTCGGATGAGATTGTATTCGGTTTGGACCTGGGGACTGCAGTGTTACTCTCTGGCCCAAACCAGGCTACGTGGCTAAAAATCTCTTTCCATCCCCTTTATGGCGAAGGTCATTTCCTTGCTTGCTTATCAACTGAGCGGTCGACCTCCCCATGACACCTAGGCCAGAGCGCCATTCGTCCTGTGGGGGCCTTGAGGATCTATATTGACCACCCCTGCCACCTTTCATCAGTCTGAGCAGTTTTTTGTGTGTATGGTGGCTGTGCTAGTGGACGAGCAGTATCTAAGCAAGGCTTTCTCACTGGATAGTGGACACTATTGTGTCGGTGTATCGAGCCAGGAACGGAATGCCCTCTCAACATCAGAGACCAAGGGGGGGGGCTTACCGATAGGTCAATTGTCCATTACTGAACTGGCGTTATCTTACATGACTTCAAGTAATTGGAGAAGGGGAGAGTTCCCACATGCAATTCTCGCAATGTCTCATTCCTGCCTCAGGAGACCTAGTTACGTAATCGGAGACATTAGTTTTAGTTCATTTTAAATTTGCATCCCCATGTATCCCGTTTTAAAGGATGTTCAATAAAAAAATACTGTGGAAGAGATTCATTTTTGGCAGCTCATCGATATTTAATGCTGAGACTATGATTTAAGACTCCTGCTCTGATTTAAGACCCACAGGGAAACCCCGAATGTGTGAATAAACAAACACAGTCAGAATGATGGCCCCATGAGAAGATCACCAGGAGTTAAGATTACCCCTCAGATCAATAGACTGAAAAAATGAGAGACTTTGACTGATGAATCCCTACATCAACTCACTTCAGCTATTTACACACACACACCCCACACACCACACACACACCAAAGTCAAGGGTGTTTAAAGGGCAGAGAGGAAAGTCAATGTGTTTGCTGTTTAGTTGCTCCAGCTGTCACATGAACACACACACACACACACACCCCTCTCAGCTCTAGTCTGTTCAACATGTTGTTCCAAGTTACTCAAATAAAACGGTAATTATGGATGATTTAATAAAACACATGCAGGAGTAGTTTTAAAAGGGGTACTCCCACCCCAAAATGAAAATGTTGTCATTAATCCTCACCCCCATGTCGTTCCAAACCCTAAAAGCTTAGTTCGTCTTCGGGAAAACAAATTTAAGATATTTTGGTGAAAACCGGGAGGGCCCATCACCGCTCACTTTTTCTTTCAAATGAAAGTGTAAATACACAGAAAAATATCCTTGTGCCACGGCTGACACAGAAGAGCTTATGCTGTCTATTTTCAGCTCATATTCTCAAAAATGGCACTGCGCTGATGTGAGAGACACAGAGGAGAGGACTTGTTGAATAAAGTCATTATTTTTGTTTTGTTTTTCGTGTACAAAAAGTATTCTCGTCTTTATAGCGTTACGGTTTAGTCACTGATGGCAGATGGAGTATTCTGACGATGCTTTCATTCTTTCCTGGACTTGACACTGTTATTTATTTTTCAGTCTAGGGACAGTCACAACTGTGAGGGGAAATGACTCCACCTTCTTCACCGAGCTGCTGGTCCTCCGGTGTGTTTAGTATCGTGAGTTTACCGGGGACTCGGGCGGGGGCGCTCCGGCTCACCGACTTTCACTCTATTTATATTTACACGCAGACTTTGACCGTATTTGCCGTTATTTCTCCGTTATCCGCGCGGGTGGTGCCGGATGCCTCTCTCGTGAAGTCCCAGAGCCGCCGGTGTCCGTTAGACGCGGTCACGAGCGCCGGTGAGAAACTTTCCGGCGGAGGCCGCGCGCGCCCGATCGCCCGCAATCCCGTCGGTGATGGAGCTCCTCGGCCCGGGAGGCCTTCGCTCTGCGTGTTCGGGCCAGCTAAGGGGTGTTTTTTAGGGAGAAAAAGATGAAAAATACAGAAGAAAAAGTCGGCGCCCTTGGGCGGCGGTGCGTGGGTGGGGGTGGGCGGGGCGGCGGGGGGGGGGACGTCACGAACGGCGAATCCGGACACCAGGCAGGAACCCTCAAACCAAACACACAGTCCACATTTACACAACGGATACAGGTTGTGCCCAACCATGATATTTATTCAGTCCTAAATTGCCTAGGATATAAAGTTATTTTAAATGGTAAAAAAACACGATATTAACAGTACTGTTTTAATGAACGATAGACACTTTTTCTGAAATTCTGTCTATTTTCCACGCGTTGTATTAATATGACAGTCCATGAAAACACATTTTCAAACACTACTAAGGACTTTGCGCCAATTCCCAAGAAAAAAAAAAAAAAAACAAAAAAAAAAAAACATTTTTATTAAGTTTTATAGTTATCTAAAAAAGAAAGCACTGGAAGCATGTGACCAGAAGAATACAGCGAGAAACAATTCAGTCAAAAAGGTTTTGTTGTCTTTTGTGTATTGCACGAATTTCAAGTAAACCTAAAAACGGTTTTCTTCTACATTGATTGCAGATTTGTGGTGCCAGTAGGTTATACCCCTACGAAAAAACAAACGAAATTAATAACTAATTAATTTCCAATAGCATTTTTCTACAAAACTGGGTGACCAAAGCCGGATTCAGAACTTTATTCGGAGTTTATTCTGTAGTACTAACATTCGTCACCAGATGTGTGTGTTTTCCAATGATAAACATGATTTTACTGTAGAGGCGCATGAGAGTCACATGCTGTGTGTGTGTGTGAGAGAGAGAGAGAGAGCATAAGAGTGTGTGTGAGAGAGAAAGAATAAGTGTGTGTGTGTGTGTGTGTATATATATATATGTGCGTGTGTGGCTGTGTGTGTGTTGTTGTGTATACCTATTATATATATGTGGGGTGTCGTGTGTGTGTGTGTTGTGTGTGTTGTATATATTATATATGGTGTGGTGTGTGTGTGTGTGTGTATCTATCATATATATATCGATGTGTGTGTGTGTGTGTGTATATATAATCCTATCTGTGTGTGTGTATATCTATATATATTATGTTTGGTGTGTCGTGTGTATATCTATCTATATGGTGTGTTGTCGTGGTGTGTTTCTGTGTGGGTGTATATACTCTTAATCTGTTGTGGTGTGTGCTGAGTGTGTGTGTGTGGTGTGTGTGTGGTGTGTGTGTGTGTGATTTAGGGAAACGCTGGATGCAGGTGTTTCCTGAGCACCACACACCATAATTTATTACACAGTAAATCACAGTGTGCCCATTGTAGTTACCTTGTCACTGAACAATAGTAGATGTGTGTGTGTGTGTGGTGTGTGGTGTGTGTGTGTGTATTTGTTGGGTGATGGTCTCATATGACGGTTAATCTTCACACGATTCACACGTACACTTGATCAGCAAGAGTAAAGGTTATTTGGCGTGTTTAAACATATTCGAGGTTCGTTTAGTGTTCTAGTCTCGTTAAATAATGAATCACTTCATTCGGTCTCGGTGTGAATGGGTCTAGATAATGCTCATTAACGAAAAATGACATCACAGCAGCACAGTGTGAACAGCACAAAGGGCTGCAGACACACATCTCGCGGTTACCGAATCAGCACGCGCTGTGACCGTTGACAGACAGCAGGAAGCAGCGGGACGCCCCTGCGGGCGCGAATATATTCGGTCCCTGTTATCTCACCCTCAGCGAACCGAACCATCACGCAAGCTCGAGAAACCACATCACCCCCCGTCAGCCCCAGCGGCTTTCCCGCGGAACGGATCGAGGAAAGGATCCACGCGCGATGAGCGGCGGCGTGTACGGCGGAGGTAGCTAAGATAAGTGATCGCACCTCACCATGACAACCGCATCCGCCAGCATTCCGGGTATCACGGTATTCATCGACCCAGTATGTAGATGTGCAGAATACATGCTTTTACCACGGTACCCCTGCTGGGCAGTTTCTTCTGGCTAAGAGATTTAATGTGTCAATATATAGTATTACTGTCATGAATGTCATTTTCTGCTCTGGTTAAACTGCTTACAGCACGGCGTGGTGTGACCACTTTTTGATCACGTGACATCATCAGCTACTAGTAATTAGGTTTTTCACAACGTCAAAGCTGAGCACAGAGATGAGGAACTTCAGCTGTTAACGAGATCAACTTCCCCGCATCCAGGAAACTCACACAGAGCCACAGACAGACATCTTCCTCCTGCTCTCCGCATGTGAACGAGCCAATCAGAGATCATCACTGACCAGAAGACATAGCAGATCACAAACATTCACTTTATGGGTTTATGTAAATCTGCTTTAAAATAATGTGTGACAAGAGGTTTACTGATCAGACTGTTCTAATACTCACACCGTCTCTGTGTGTGTCAGATGAAGTGGGCGCTCTGGTGTTTGACATCGGCCTCCTTCTTCCACTAGAGCAGGGATACGCAAGGAGGAGGACTGTCCGAAGGTAAAGTACCACCCTATCTGTCTGTCTATACATCCATCCATCATATATTAAATTATTATTCAGTAATATCATCAGTTATTTAACACTATCAGAGTTGATCTGAATAATGACTCTAATGATTCATAATTGATTAATTTTACAACATGGATACCGTTCTTTTTCTGTTTCTCACTTTAAAGCTGCTTTGAAACCGTCTGTACTGTATAAATAAATTGACTTGACACGATTGAGCCATAAACCCAGAGCTTTGAGAATCATCCTGAAGGTCTGGAGGTCACATGATTATCATCACTTACGTTCCTGTGTGCTTGTGTATAGGCAGATTTCCCCACCACTATAGGAGTGAATGCTGAGGAGGAGGGGCCAGCTGACATGGGGGCGGAGCAAGAGATCAACAGTGGGAGGAGTTATTACATAGATACCACAGCCCTGCATGTGCCGCGGTCGGGTGTAGAACTCATCTCTCCACTGAAGAACGGCATGAGTACGACACTCTCTCTCACTCACACACACACACACACACACTCTCTCTCACAACACACCACACACTACCCTACACTCACTCACTCTCTCTCTCACAGGCACACACCACACAACACACACACAATTTAATATCAAATACAAAAGTATATTCTGCAGAATGTCTCTGTTTCTATTGTGTTCTCAATTGAACTCTTTTAGTTGAGGACTGGAATGCATTTCAAGCCATAATCGACCACATCTACAGCAAACACATCAAATCTGAGCCCAGTTTACACCCTGTTCTGATGTCTGAAGCTCCTGTGAGTACATCAACACTCTTACAGGAGTTCTTGACCAAAAAATTCAATGATCTGAAAATTTACTCATCCTCATGCCATCCCAGATCAGGATGAGTGTGTTTCTTCATCAGGAATGCAGTATTGCATCAGGTGTCTCATCAATGGATGCTCTGCAGTGAATGGGTGCCGTCAGAATGAGAGTCCAAACAGCTGATAAAAACATCACAATAATCCACAAGTAATCCACAGCACTCCAGTCCATCAATGAACATCTGGGGAAGACAAAAGATGAAACACATCCAGCATTAAGATGTTTTTAACTCAATACATAGAGTCTATAATCCATAATAACACTTCCTCCAGTGAAAAAGTGTTCTGGTGTGAATCAGGAGAGAAATCTGCACAGATCAAGCAGCGTTTTTTTGTACACAGCTCTAAACAAATATGTGTCTTGGATTTTGATGTGAGAGACAACAGCAGATGCACTTTTTCACTGGAGGAAGTGTTATTATGGATTATAGGACTCTATGTATTTTGAGTTAAAAAACGTCTTAATGCTGGATGTGTTTTCATCTTTTGTCTTCTCCAGATGTTCACTGATGGACTGGAGTGCTGTGGATTACTTGTGGATTATTGTGATGTTTTTATTAGCTGTTTGGACTCTCATTCTCACGGCACCCATTCACTGCAGAGCATCCATTGCTGAGACACTGATGCAGTGCTACATTTCTACAAACCTGATGAAGACACAAACTCATCTACATCTGGGATGAACTGAAGGTGAGGACAGTTTTAGCAATTTTTCATTCTGAGTGGGAACTTTTCTTTTAAACAGTAGATTAGAGGATAAATATAAATGTAATGCATATGAGCTCTAGATCTGCATGTTTATATTGTAATTCAACATTTTCTGTGAAACGTTTTAATGTTTGTTTGAGTTAAATCTCAAAGAACTGAGAGGACATTGGCTGTATTTTTCATCTGAAGTAATGTTAGCATGTTTCTCTCATGACAGTGGAACTCGCGGGCCAAGAGAGAAAAACTAACAGAACTCATATTTGAGCATTACAACATCCCTGCCTTCTTCCTGTGCAAGACCGCCGTGCTCACCGCGTATCCAATCAGACAGCACCACTCGGGGACATCAGCCAATCAGAATCCAGAGAGGCTGAGGGCCCTCATGTGTTAAAGACAGGCTAATGATGTCATGATGTTTGTAAGTGACCTTAACCTGAGCGACTGCAGCTTTGCTAACGGTCGAGCCACGGGCCTGGTGCTGGACAGCGGAGCCACGCACACCACTGCCATCCCAGTGCATGATGGGTACGTCCTGCAGCAAGGTAAATAGAAGACCGTGCATTAGTTAGTGACATGATCATCATAAGGCCTCTAAATGATCAAAACTTTGCTGATAAACCTATTTATCTATTAACACATATGCAAACTTTTGTTCAGCAGAAACAAAACAAAGCAGATTTTTTTATTAATAACTTATATGTCTTTAACAGGGTTACGTACAGAGTTAGTCACATATTAACGAGTCAAGAAATAAGTCACCTTTATTTCTATAGCGCTTTATACAATACAGATTGTATTAGACAAGACTGTATTACAGTTACAGACAAGAAAGTAGTGATTCAATGATGCAAGCAGAATTCAAATGTTATAAAGATGCTGTTAAATGATGGTGAAGAGTAATTATTCAAACAATAGCTCCTAAGCTTCTAATGTGAATTTACATTGCATAAGCAGGTACTTACAAACGCTCAGAACAGCTATCATTTGATCATGAATTTGAATCATTTAATCCGATCTGTACTTCAGAGCGCGAATCGCGAACCATTTGATTCAGATCATGACTTCGGAGCGAGTTTGTGAATCATTTGATTCAGATCGGGACTTCGGAGAGAGTTGGTGAACCATTTGATTCATATTGGGACTTCAGAGCGAGTTCGTGAATCTTTTGATTCAGATCGGGACTTCGGAGCGAGTTCGTGATCATTTGATTCAGATCGGGACTTCGGAGCGAGTTCGTGAATCATTTGATTCATATTGGGACTTCAGAGCGAGTTCGTGAATCTTTTGATTCATATTGGGACTTCAGAGCGAGTTCGTGATCATTTGATTCAGATCGGGACTTCGGAGCGAGTTCATGAATCATTTGATTCAGATCGGGGACTTCGGAGCGAGTTCGTGAATCATTTGATTCATATTGTGACTTCGGAGCGAGTTCATGAATCGTTTGATTCAGATCGGGACTTCGGAGCGAGTTCATGAATCTTTTGATTCATATCGGGACTTCGGAGCGAGTTCGTGAATCATTTGATTCAGATCGGGACGAGCGAGTTCGTGAATCATTTGATTCATATTGGGACTTAAGAGCGAGTTCATGAATCTTTTGATTCAGATCGGGACTTCGGAGCGAGTTCATGAATCATTTGATTCAGATCGGGACTTCGGAGCGAGTTCGTGAATCGTTTGATTCAGATCGGGACTTCGGAGCGAGTTCATGAATCTTTTGATTCATATTGTGACTTCGAGCGAGTTCATGAATCATTTGATTTAGATCCGGACTTCGGAGCGAGTTCGTGAATCATTTGATTCAGATCGGGACTTCGGAGCGAGTTCGTCAATCTTTTGATTCATATTGGGACTTCAGAGCGAGTTCGTGAATCTTTTGATTCAGATCGGGTCTTCGGAGCGAGTTCGTGAATCAGTTGATTCAGATCGGGACTTGGGAGCGAGTTCGTGAATCAATTGATTCAGATCGGGACTTCAGAGCGAGTTCATGAATCATTTGATTCAGATCGGGACTTCATAGCGCGAATCGCAAACCATTTGATTCAGATCGGGACTTGGGAGCGAGTTGGTGAATCACTTGATTCAGATCGGGACTTCAGAGCGCGAATCGCAAACAATTTGATTCAGATCGGGACTTCAGAGCGCGAATCGCAAACAATTTGATTCAGATCGGGACTTCAGAGCGCGAATCGCAAACAATTTGATTCAGATCGGGACTTCAGAGCGCGAATCGCAAACAATTTGATTCAGATCGGGACTTCAGAGCGCGAATCGCAAACAATTTGATTCAGATCCGGACTTCGGAGCGAGTTGGTGAATCATTTGATTCAGATCGGGACTTCATAGCGCGAATCGCAAACCATTTGATTCATATTGTGACTTCGGAGCGAGTTGGTGAATCATTTGATTCAGATCGGGACTTCATAGCGCGAATCGCAAACCATTTGATTCATATTGTGACTTCGGAGCGAGTTCATGAATCATTTGATTCAGATCGGGACTTCATAGCGCGAATCGCAAACCATTTGATTCATATGACCTCGGAGCGAGTTCATGAATCTTTTGGTGAATCACTTGATTCAGATCGGGACTTTAGAGCGCGAATCGCAAACAATTTGTTTCAGATCGGGACTTCGGAGCGAGTTCATGAATCATTTGATTCAGATCGGGACTTCGGAGCGAGTTGGTGAATCATTTGATTCAGATCGGGACTTCATAGCGCGAATCGCAAACAATTTGATTCAGATCGGGACTTCAGAGCGAGTTGGTGAATCATTTGATTCAGATCGGGACTTCGGAGCGAGTTGGTGAATCATTTGGTGAATCATTTGATTCAGATCGGGACTTCATAGCGCGAATCGCAAACCATTTGATTCAGATCGGGACTTCGGAGCGAGTTCATGAATCTTTTGATTCAGATCGGGACTTCGGAGCGAGTTCATGAATCATTTGATGAATCATTTGGTGAATCACTTGATTCAGATCGGGACTTCAGAGCGCGAATCGCAAACAATTTGATTCAGATCGGGACTTCGGAGCGAGTTCGTGAATCTTTTGATTCAGATCGGGACTTCATAGCGCGAATCGCAAACCATTTGATTCATATTGTGACTTCGGAGCGAGTTCATGAATCTTTTGATTCAGATCGGGACTTCAGAGCGCGAATCGCAAACAATTTGATTCAGATCGGGACTTCAGAGCGCGAATCGCAAAACAATTTGATTCAGATCGGGACTTCGGAGCGAGTTCGTGAATCATTTGATTCAGATCGGGACTTCAGAGCGAGTTCATGAATCATTTGATTCATATTGTGACTTCGGAGCGACTCATGAATCATTTGATTCAGATCGAGACTTCGGAGCGAGTTCATGAATCATTTGACTTGCAAAGAAAACTAAATTCAAACATGTACAATGTCGTCTTTAACAAATCAAAAATTATAGTGCTATTCACTTTGCCGTAAAAATAAACACTTTAAACTGGTGGACCTGCAGCTCTTATCTGATCTTCAGCTGGGTTTAAAGGCATATTCAGGGGCTTATTGATTAGAGTTAGGGTTGTTCACTGCAGTTTACAGAGCAATCAAAGTATCGGTTTATCATCAGAATGTGTTTCCAGCACTCAAACTCGTGACCAGCAGCAGTGCAGATGATGTGCGGGTGTGCTCTTGTGTTCAGGGATCGTGAAGTCTCCTCTGGCCGGTGATTTCATTACCATGCAGTGCCGGGAGCTGTTTCAGGAGATGAACATTGACACGGTTCCTCCGTACATGATCGCGTCTAAGGTAGCGTGTTTCTCCCGCTGTTCTCCCCGTGTGTGGTGTTCAGTCTCTCAGTCTGTGTGTGTCCGTCAGGAGCCCGTGAGGGAAGGAGCTCCGCCGCTCTGGACCAAGAAAGACAAACTCCCTCCCGTCACCAAATCCTGGCACACGTACATGTGCAACGTAAGAGTCTGCAAGAACATAAGAATGACATGTATGTGACGTGGTGTCATGTGATCGCTGAATGTCACTCTTTCAGGAGGTGATTCAGGATTTCCAGGCATCAGTGCTGCAGGTGTCTGACTCTCCGTATGATGAACAGTGAGTACATGTAAACGCACATACACACACTCACGTAAATGCACATGCATACATGTGAACACACATACGTAAAAGCACACATATGTAAACATGCACACGCACACACATACATGTAAACGCATGCGGACACACACGTGTAAATGCACTCACTCACATGTAAATGCACATACACACACAAGCATAAATGTACACATGCACACGTGTAAACATGCACACAAATATTAATGCACACACAGACGTAAATGCACACACAGACATGTAAACACACACAACCTTAATCGCACACACACATGTAAATGCACACACAAGTAAATGCACACACAGACATGTAAACACACACAACCTTAAACGCACACACATGTAAATGCACACACATGCAAATGCACAAGCACACATGTAAATGCACATGCACACACATGTAAACACACACACATACGCTTAAACGCACACAAACGTGCATAAATGCGCACATGTACATACACATGTAAACATGCACATTCACATGTAAATACGCACATGCTTAAACAAACACACTCGTAAACACATACATGTAAATGCACATATGTACACACACACACACACGTAAATGCACACACGTAAACGCACACACGTAAATGCACACACAAACATGTAAACACACACAACCTTAAACGCACACAAACGTGCGTAAATGCGCACATGTAAGACATGTAAATGCAGACATGTAAACATGCACAATCACATGTAAATGCACACACACATGCTTAAACAAACACACTCACACACTTGTAAACACACACACACACAAACGAGCGTAAATGTACACGTTCACACACATGTACACACACATTTAAACACACATACACGGAAATGCACACAAACAAGTGTAAACACACACACATGTGTAAACACACAGACTCTCTCACACACACATCTGATCTGGTGTCCGT
>NC_056594.1:20708511-20711011 GCF_018340385.1 Cyprinus carpio | reverse complement strand
TTGCTATCAGACAGCAATCAGACTAAGATCAGACTAAGATCAGACTAAGTTCAGACTAAGTTCAGACTGAGATCAGACTGCTATCAGACAGCAATCAGACTAAGTTCAGACTGAGTTCAGACTGAGTTCAGACTGAGATCAGACTGAGATCAGACAGCAATCAGACTAAGATCAGACTAAGATCAGACTAAGTTCAGACTAAGATCAGACTAAGTTCAGACTGAGATCAGACTGCTATCAGACAGCAATCAGATTAAGATCAGACTAAGTTCAGACTGAGATCAGACTGCTATCAGACAGCAATCAGATTAAGATCAGACTAAGATCAGACTAAGTTCAGACTAAGTTCAGACTGAGATCAGACTGCTATCAGACAGCAATCAGATTAAGATCAGACTAAGATCAGACTAAGTTCAGACTAAGTTCAGACTAAGTTCAGACTGAGATCAGACAGCAATCAGACTAAGATCAGACTAAGTTCAGACTGAGATCAGACAGCAATCAGACTAAGATCAGACTAAGTTCAGACTAAGTTCAGACTGAGATCAGATTGCTATCAGACAGCAATCAGACTAAGATCAGACTAAGATCAGACTAAGATCAGACTAAGTTCAGACTAAGTTCAGACTAAGTTCAGACTAAGTTCAGACTGAGATCAGATTGCTATCAGACAGCAATCAGACTAAGATCAGACTGAGATCAGATTGAGATCAGAAAGCAATCAGACTGCTGTCAGACTGAGATCAGATTGCTATCAGACTGCGATCAGGCTAAGATCAGATTGCGCTGAAACTGCAATCAGACGGCATTTAGACTGAGATCAGACTGCGACCAGACTGTGATCAGAAAGCAATCAGATTGCTATCAGACTGAGATCAGACTGAGATCATACGGCAATCAGATTGAGATTAGACAGCGATCAGACAGCGATCAGACTGAGATCAGACTGAGATCAGACTAAGATCAGACTAAGATCAGACTAAGATCAGATTGAGATCAGATTGAGATCAGATTGCTATCAGACTGAGATCAGACTAAGATGAGACAAAGATCAGACTGAGATCAGATTGAGATCAGATTGAGATCAGATTGAGATCAGACTGAGATCAGACTGAGATCAGACCAAGATGAGACAAAGATCAGATTGAGATCAGATTGTTATCAGCTCACCGTCAGCTGTGCCGATCTGCTCAGGCTGTTCTGCAGATGAAGGTCCATCTCTCCATCTGCTTCTGACTCCACCCCCTCCAATTCTGAGCCAATCACATCACACGAGGAGGCGGAATCCAGGCTGAGGTCCTGCAGCTTATGAGACAGGAGAGGGGGCGTGGCTTCGGTCATCCTGACAGCAGTGAGATCAGGAGAGGACAGAGCGAACGACACCTGCCTGACACACAGAGAGAGAGAGAGAGACACTATAAAGAAAAAGAACTCGAGTCCAGACGCTACAGTAATTTTACCTTAACCATGCTAAAACACACTGTGGCCGTTTACAGTCACCAAACAATGTAGAAACATTACATTACAGTGATGTGTTCATGAATATGTATATTCATTATATATATTTTATACACTTTCTGTGCAAAAAATAAATAAAAATTAATACTGAATAAAAGTTTAATAGTTTTAATATATATATAATACCAAACTAAGTTTAATCAAATATTTTGTAGTGTACTGTGGAAGTGCAATACAGCTTGATCTCATTTATTACTTCAATATTATTTATTTAAATGTTTATATACGTATTAATTATTTAATTTATTAGTTTGTTTGTTTTTTTTTCACCAAATGTAGTTCATTTAAAGTTCAAGGAATTCCACTATTTAGTTTTACTTGCATAAAAGCATGATATAGTCAGTGATGTAAATATACTCATGATCTCAGTATTGATGGACAGGGCCTACCTGGCCGCGTGACCTTTGACCTCCTGCTGTCGGCTGTGCTGTAATGAGCTGTAGAGGCGTGCAGTGACCTGACGAGATGATGACAGCGCTGAGAGAGGAGACGACGGCCAGGAACGTGTCAGAGCGGGAACACACGACTGATGAAGAGGAGCACCACCACCATCATCATCATCATCATCAGCAGCAGCTCGGCCCTCTGACATCATCTCACTGCACACACACGCACACGTGTATATATATAATATATACATATATATATATATATTATATGTGTGTGTGTGTGTGTGTGTGTTATATATATTTTATATATACATATATAATTATATTTTTTATTAATAACATTTTTCGCATACTTCGAATCAAGCAAAGAAAATATCAACAACAGATGAATAACACACGTAGCTCGACACACAATATTTATTTATTAACGTTACTTCATATCACTTATTTTGATTTTCATTATATCCCGCAAAAATAAACCCTCGGTTTCCATGGCAACAGTAGAAGACAAACTAAAATGCCATTCTTGTGCTGAAATGATATATAATAATGAACTCTGACGTCGAGTATTCTGTTCATATGTTCATTAAATC
>NC_056594.1:20693511-20696011 GCF_018340385.1 Cyprinus carpio | reverse complement strand
CCACACAAACACACACACACACACACACACTGTCTCTCTCCACACCACACATACTACACACTTCAGGCAACACACACTCCACACACACACACACTCACACACACACTCGGACACACACACACACACACACACACAACACACACACACACACACTATACTCTCACATTCTCTCTCTTTTCACACACCACACACACTCTTCTCTCGTCACCACACACACACACACACACACTTCACACACACACA
The DNA here is from genome assembly GCF_018340385.1 of Cyprinus carpio. Lineage (NCBI taxonomy): Eukaryota > Metazoa > Chordata > Actinopteri > Cypriniformes > Cyprinidae > Cyprinus > Cyprinus carpio. The sequence goes on along the minus strand of NC_056594.1, from coordinate 20,695,768 downwards.
CACACACACTAACACTCTCTCTCTCACACACACATACACACACACCACACACACACACATACCTCTCACCATCTCTGTCTTCTTTCTACAACACACCTAATCCTCTCACTCTCACCTCACACACACACACAAACACACACACACTTCTCTCACACAACACACACACACCATACCACAGGACACACACACCCAGCACACATACACTCTCACACCTCTCTTTTTCACACACACACTCTCTCTCCTCACACCCACAACACACACAACACACACACTCTCTCTCGCTCACACTCACAACACACCACACACACACACACACACACACTCTGGATCATTCAGAGAGAGGCTCGAAACTAACCATTGTCATATCTGCTCTTAAATAGGGACACAGAGAGGAGGAGAGATCATGGAAGGGACCGCGGTCAGGATTACTGGGGCGAGTCAACAGACGCCACTGTCAAGAGAACCAGAAAGCAGGACGAGTGAGGGCCAACACACAGAGATCATGTAAATAAAACCACATCAGACGCTGCCTCGGACTGATCCTGCAGTGAATCACGAGCATGAAACTACTCTACATACTAAACTAAACTACACCCTGAATCCATTTATAACAGATCATGCAACTGAAGAAGATTTGGTGTAGATTTACTCTGAAACAGTCTTCATACAGGACAGTCGTTACGTTTTTTTTAACGTGAAATTCTGAAGCCGACACACTGAAAAAGTATTATCTTGTCAAAGAACTCCAATAATCTTTTTATTTTACAACTTTGAAAAACTCAGTGTGTTTTTTAGAGTTGTACTTGTTTGAATGAGCTCATATGAATCACGAGATTGTATATTATTTTAAAGTATTTTTAAGAAGAGACACTACAGGCGAAAACACTTATTATGCACCGGTCAGTTTTGAGTTTTTGGGCTTTTTGGCTTTTCATAACACTTTATTTTGTGCTGCTAAAAACACCACACCATCCCGAATAACACTTTGAAATGTTTATTTACTGAATTTATCTGTTTGCGTCTGTAGATTTCAATCTTTCAAAAAAGATTTGTTTTTCTTACAAACACCAGACCCTTCCAGTTTTATTTCCTCTCTACTATTCTGAAGGTTTGTTCATATTTCATTCACACTGATTTATACAACCATTTTACTCCTGAAACATGCTGAAAATGTGTTTGATTTTTTTTTTTTGCTTGTTTGTATTTTTTTTTGCGTCTGTTGACAGTATTAAAACAAGAACTTACAAGAAAAAACTACCTACCAATCACCCCTCTGGGAAAACCCTTTATCTCTAACATGACGACAAAGTGATGGCACATAAAACACACACACACACACACACACACACACACACAGAGAGAGACGAGGACACACAGACCAACATACTTCACACAAACACACTCATAGAGACACTCACACACACACACACAACTAGAGAGACACACAGGACACACACTCTCACACACACACACACACACACATAGAGGGACACACAGACACACACTCTCTCTCACACACACACACACACACACACACACCCACACTCAGCAGAATAAGAATTTCGGCTCCGCCAGTGTTTTTTCATTCCATTAATATTGTTTTAAGTCAAGAAGCGGGTTTTGCGACAGAGAGCATTGTGGGTGGAGAGGGGCCAGTTGGGGTTAAATGCCTGTTGGTTTCTATCAGAAGGTCTCGTTTTTACTCAAACTCATCTGTCTCTCTCTCTCTGGTTACCTTTTTCAAATCCCCTCCATTCCAGAGCAAATTCCTGCCAGATGTGGGCAGTGACGGATCAGAGGACTGACGGAATAAACCACAGCACCACACACACACACACACACACATCTACACACACGCAACACACCAAACAGACACACACACACAACAACACAAACACACACACACACACACACACACACAAACAGACACACAAACACACGCACACACAACACACACACACACACACACACACACACAGGTCTTCAGGAAGTGGAGATATGCCACAGGAAGTGCTCACTAGACTGCCCCTTCATGAGTGTCAGGAGATGCATCAGAGATCAGAGGAAAAAAACTACATCGCAGAGCAAACACTCCACAGCACGCAACATGCATTACACATCTGTGTGTGTGTGATGACTGATGCGCTCCACACACACCTCTAAACCCATTCATGATGAACAACAGTCCCAGAATGCACGACACAACAAAATATGTGTTGATAAGAAAATATTCTTTGATTTTATAAACAATGATAAA
>NC_056594.1:20692437-20692512 GCF_018340385.1 Cyprinus carpio | reverse complement strand
AACCGGATGAAGATGGATTTGATTCAGTCTGAACCGGATGATGATGGATTTGGATTCAGTCTGAACCGGATCAAG
>NC_056594.1:20691988-20692344 GCF_018340385.1 Cyprinus carpio | reverse complement strand
ATGATGATGGATTTGATTCTGTCTGAACCGGATCAAGATGGATTTGATTTAGTCTGAACCGGATGATGATGGATTTGATTCAGTCTGAACCGGAAGAACGATGGATTTGATTCAGTCTGAACCGGATCAAGATGGATTTGATTCAGTCTGAACCGGAAGATGATGGATTTGATTCAGTCTGAACTGGATGAAGATGGATCTGATTCAGTCTGAACTGGATCAAGATGGATTTGATTCAGTCTGAACCGGAAGATGATGGATTTCAGTCTGAACCGGATGATGATGGATTTGATTCTGTCTGAACCGGATCAAGATGGATTTGATTTAGTCTGAACCGGAAGATGATGGATTTGATT
>NC_056594.1:20691758-20691827 GCF_018340385.1 Cyprinus carpio | reverse complement strand
GGAAGATGATGGATTTGATTCAGTCTGAACCGGATCAAGATGGATTTGATTTAGTCTGAACCGAATGAC
>NC_056594.1:20686333-20691585 GCF_018340385.1 Cyprinus carpio | reverse complement strand
TCAAGATGGATTTGATTTAGTCTGAACCGGATGATGATGGATTTGATTTAGTCTGAACCGGATCAAGATGGATTTGATTTAGTCTGAACCGGATGATGATGGTTGTGATTCATTCACCTGGTCACACCCTCTTTGATGTAGTACAGCAGACACTCAGACATCAGCGGATCCTCGTTCAGGTTCACCAGGTGAGGAGTCTGAAACACACACACACACACACACACACACACACACTTGAGCATCTCTACACTGTGTTTATGTAATCTACACTGCTGTTCAAAGGTTTGGAAACAGTAAGAGTTTTAGTTCAGTTTTAGATTTTTTTAGTTTTTTTAAAGAAGTCTCTTCTGCTCACCAAACCTGCATTTATTTGATCAGATATACAGAAGAAAAAAAAACAGTAAAATTGTAAAATATTAAAACAAGTTTTCCATTTTCATATAGTTTAAAACATAATTTATTTATGTGATCAAAGCTGAATTTTCAGCATCATTCCTCCAGTCTTCAGCACACAGTGTGTGTGTGTGTATACAGACCCCTTTAGGTGAAAACACTCCGACAGTTCCTCCATCCTCTTTAATAGACACTCCCATCTCCGCCAGAATGGACTCCCTGCACACAGGAAACACACGGATCACATGACCATCTGAGCGTTTGCATCACAATCTGAAACGAACTTGAAGTCATTTCCACTCAGTTCCTTTATTTTCAGGGACATTTTGACTTTTCATGATGAAAAACACTGAACATTGAAATAAAAAATATAACACATGAAATACACACAATTTATTCAATTAAATCCTCAAAATAAGGGTTTTATTATACAATATTTTATTACTCTTATAACTGTAATTTTAATATGTAGAATCAAAAACAGCTCCATACTGGAATTATTAATTAATTTGCTTAAAAAACAAAAACTAATCTTGTATTAAAAATAAATGTCGGTATTACTAGAGCTGTGAGGTTTATCTTGTTGCTATTTCAATTTTGTACATTTTTATGAATGATAATAATAATAAACAATTAGAATTTAAACAATAAATATCAACATTTCATGTCCACATAAATGTTTATTTGTTTGTTTTGGTTCAAAGCCGCTTGCTAGAACTGCTTTTTCTTTGCAGAAGCATTGAATTTTGAGCTAATAAAATACTTCAATAAAATATGTGTGTTTATTTACTCACTGGCTGTCATCTGGTGTTTCAGTGTGAAACCAGTGTTTACCTCTCCAGTCGGATCGACTCGGTCTTCCTCAGCTTCTCCTCCCACGTCTCATTCAGCTCAGCCATGATCTTCTCTGTTTCCTGCACACACACACATACACACATTAATGATGCTACTGGTTCCCCATGCCTGCCCACCACCAGCTGCGCCCCGCCTTCGTGCCTTCGCCTTACTGCTTTCATTGGTAATCATTCGCTCTGGAAATTTTTCTAATTCGCCGTGGGCTACCAGGCGGGTCACTTCAGAGGCGTGGGGCTCTCGGGACAGGTGTGGGGATGTGGGTGGAGTCGGCTGAGGCGGGTTAGGCAGGCATGGAGTGACGGCCGGGTTAAGGGACTTCAGCAGCGACAACAGATAAGCAGAGAGACATTTAAACATGACCGGAGTCCATCAAACATAAAACTCAGGTGTGCCTGTGTGTGTGTGTGTGTGTGTGTGTGCCTGTGTATGTGTGTGTGTGTGTACCTGGAGCAGTGATCAGCCTGCTCAAGCCCTGTGACAGCAGCAGATTCTCTGAGTCGGGTTCACTTCCTCCTTTCAGTTCTCTCTGATCAGACGCAGCGCTTGGATCCTCAGCTACTACAGCATTACAGCGATTTTGCTGCAGACGGTCAGCATAGCTTGCACACACACACACACACACACACAGAGGGAAGTTTCCAAAGATATCACGGCCAGTTTTTTTTTTTTTGGGTTGTTTGCTTTTTGTTTTTTTGTTTTTTTGTGTGTTTTTTGGTTGTTCGTGGTTGGTTTGTGGTATTTTGTTTTGGTTTTGGTTTTTTTTTTTTTTATTTTGTTTTTTGTTTTGTTTTTTTGGTTTTTGGTGTTTTTGTTTTGTTTTTGTTTTTTTTTTTTTTTTTTGGTTTTTTGGTTGTGTTGGGTGGGGGGTTTTTTTTGCTTTTTTTTTTGGTTTTTTTGTGTGGTTTGTTTTTTTTGTTTTGTTGGGTGTTTGGGTGGGGTGGGGGTTTTTTGTTGGTTTTGTAAAAAAATTTTTGTGTTTATTTTTTTTTGGGGTTTTTTTTGTTGTTTTGTTTTTTTTTGTTTTTTTTTTTTATGTTTGGTGTTGTTGGTTTTTTTTTTTGTTTTTGTTTTGTTTTTTTTGTTGTTGGGGTTTTGAAAAAATAAAAGGGGATTTACTTAATGTTTAAAGCACTTCATGTTGTAATAATTGTTTTAATTAATAATAGTTGTTTAAAAAATTTTGTTTTTCCATTTCTATATGTATTTTTGTATCAGTGTTTTGTTTTTAACAAAAAAAAAAAACCCCCCCCCAAACCCCCAAAACAAAAAAAAAAAAAAAAAATTTTCTTTTTGGGTTTTGTTTTTTGTTTTGTGTTGGGGGTTTTTTTTTGTTGTTTGTTGGGGGGGGTTGGGGGGGTTGGGGGGTTTGGGTTGGGGGCGTTTTTTTTTGGGTGGGGGGGGGGGGGGTTTTTGGGTTTTTTTGTTTTGTTTGGTTTTTTTTTTTTTTTGTTTTTTTTTTTTTTTTTTTTTTTTTTTTTTTTTTTTTTTTTTTTTTTTTTTTTTTTTTTATTTTTTTTTTTTCCCCAACCCCCCCCCAAAACAACCCCACAAAACCCCCCCCCCCCACCCCCCACCCCCCCCACCCCCCACACACCCCCACCACAAAACCCCCCCAAAAACCCCCCCCCCACAAACCCCCCCCACCCACCCCCCCCCCACCCCCCCCCCCCCCCCCCAAAAAAAAAAAAAAAAACCCTTGTGGGGGGGGGGGGGGGGGTTTTTTTTAGCACTGAGTTCCCTCACACACGGGATGAACTCACTTTCCTTCTTTTGCTGTTTTGCTGTGTCACAAACACACACAGTTCAAATACAGCAGAAGTAATGATCACTGATCACACTCAAACACATACCCACGGAAGCACACACTAGCTTTCACACACAGGAAGTACACTCTCATTACAAACATTCCCTATGAGTTTCTTTCTCACTCAGTCACACAGAAAGCAGGAATGCTCAGCACAAAATGCCTCACTCTGTTTCTCACTACAATGACACTTTTTATTGTATCTCAGAAACATTTTTACTAACAGACTTTCTGGAGCGCTCTTGTATTTTTACAGTGTTTGGAGCGCACACAAGGAGCTGGTCTTGGTGACACACCTACACACACATCACTTCACTGGCGACACTAAATTATGCTCAGTAACAGTGTTTCAATGATTTTCAGCCAGAGCGAGATGACACTTTCCCAGCGTACAGATCATTTGCTGATAAGCTAGCACCTTCCTGGAAGGATACGTGCCATTGTGGTCTCTACTGAGAGAGCCGAAGTGGGAGACGCGCAGTAGAGTCTTTCACACACAGACTGTCTCTCACACACACTTTCACACACCTTTAATCTCACGCACTTTCTGGCCCGGACAGAATCTGCTCACACACTCCCCCACGCTCAGATCACTCATCTGTGACTCACACTTTACTGACACTCACACACACACAGAGAGACAGTCGCACACCTGACACTCACACACACACACACACACTTCTCACACACACACACACACACACACTCACCACTACACACACACACACACACACACACACAGTCACACTCACACACATATGCTCACACACTCACTCACACACACCACTCACTCTCACTCACACCACACACACTCTCACACAAACACCACACACACACACACACACCTTCTCTGTGTAACAGGCTGGTCAGCTGATCACGGGCGGCGCTGAGTGAAAACGATGGTGAAGGCGGCGCGCAGATCGGCTGCTGGTCTGGATTCATGTTGCGTGCGCTGCCACCGGCCCTGACCAATCAAACATCGAGACAGTGAGGAAGCGCTCCATCTGAGTACAGCAGTAATGAGAGCATGTGAATACTGCTCGTGTGTGTTTGTGCGGGCCTTGTTCCCCGGCGTCCGCATGAGGTCTCTGATGTCAAGCGTGGGGCATGTGGCCAGAGTTTGGACGGGTCGTCGGTGTCTGGCCCCATGATGGGATGCTCTCGCGCCATGGCGGCTCGCTTTACTCTTGGGGTTCAGCAAGATCCGCACTTTCGCTTCGCTGATAGATCTCCATGCATGACACCTGGGTTTAAATTTACTTGATAAACATGATTCAGAGACTCGCAGACCACCTCTGGTTACTGTGTTTAATTCCGTTTTTAGTCATGTCTTTAACTTATTTCTTTACTGAAGTGAAAGAATTATTATCAAAAGGGATAACAAAAAGTTTTAGAATTTTTTAATCAAGTTCAAATGTTTTTCCACACTTATTCAGTTTCAACCACATTCAGGTATTGAAGATATGATGTAAAGATAAGCCACACATTTATCTCAACATGTATTATCTTTGAAAATAGTGGTGTGATCAGATCCGATGTGTTTTGGTGGTGTGGAGTGTGAAGCAGCACACCTCTACGGGTAGGACAGATCCGGATCCGTGTTCTCACTGGTGCGCTTGAACAGATGATCCTCACACATCTGCAGAGGAGCCGTCACGCCTCAATCACTGCACACTCACAGAACAACAGCACCTGATGACTCTGACATGCTCACTGGATTTAAGCTGCTCAGCTCCAGGTCAGCATAAGTGTGTGTGTATGAAGTCTGTCGTGTATTGAGTCTGTGTATTATTAATGTGAAGTCCGTGTGTGTGTGTGTGTGTGTGTGTGAGTGGCTTCAATGTGTGTGTGTGTGGTGCGGTGCGTGTGTGTGTGTGTGTGTGTGTGTGTGTGTGTGTGTGTGTGTGTGTGAGGGTGTGTGTGACGCGTGCATTTTTGTGACATATCAGGACACAAATTTGTGGTGAGTGTGGTATTGTGTGTGTGTGTGTGTGTGTGTGAGTCTGTGTAGTGTGAGTCTGTGTGTGTGTGTGTGTGTGTGAGTGTGTGTGTGTGATGCGTGTGTGGTATGGCCAGTGTGTGTGTGTGTGTGAGTGAGTGTGTGTGAGTGTGTGTGTGTGTCTGTGAGTCTGTGTGTGTGAGTCTGTGTGTGTGTGTGTGTGTGTGTGTGTGTGTGTGTGTGTGTGTGAGTGTGTGTGTA
>NC_056594.1:20683936-20684047 GCF_018340385.1 Cyprinus carpio | reverse complement strand
TGTGTGTGTGTGTGTGTGTGTGTGTGTGTGTGTGTGTGTGTGTGTGTGTGTGTGTGGGTGTGAGAGAGTGTATATGTGTGTGTGTGTGTGTGCGTCAGTGTGAGAGTGTGT